>NC_142803.1:72533235-72798235 GCF_049724085.1 Artemia sp. Qi Xiang Cuo
ACAGATGACCTTCTTAGTATATACCATCTATTGAATTCTACGACTTTATGTTCCTTCCGGTTTTTCTGGTAGGTAAACAGGTCATTACACTCGGTCATTACACTCTTTGTCAAGAGGATTTGCGTAATTTCAAAAGTTCAGTGTCTTTTTTTAGTGGTAAAAACCAGAAAATTTATGACTCTTTTTACCCGCCAATTATTTTTGTATATATTCAGATTTCATATTTGATTCTCCATCAGTTTTGAATAGTTTATATTCGAGATAGCATTACAGGCATTTTTTGTAAAAAGCATTTACATATTGATTCATTGACTGTTTGATCAATGACAGTAACGTTTGATAGATTTTTTTTACGTGAAATACTCTAGTTTCTTTTCTTAGTTTTGAAAACATTTTGGAAGAAACTAAATTTCAGTTGGGGGGAGGGGGAAAAATCAGGACTGGGGTGAAAATTTGGTCTGAGAGAGGCAGTTGTCCCCTCTGTCCCATTGGAAATTACGCTCCTCAACCCAGCCCCTTGCCACTTACTGGCAGGGGCGAATCCAGGGAGAGGGTGCGCGCGCCAACCCATATTCTTCTTCTTCTTCTTGCAGGTGGGATTCAGTAGCACGAGGATTCAGTTGCATGGGAGTTCAGTTGTACAGGGTTTCGGTTATACAGGGGTTCACTTACATTGAGCGATTCAGTTGAACTAGGGGGGGGATTTGCGAGTTGGAGGAGATGGGATGATAGTGTACTGTATAATACAGAAGTGATATTTTTGAGCGTATTGTCAATTTAACGAGAATGCTTCACTATAAATAAGGCTATCGTGTTTTACCGAACTTTCTAGGGCAGGGGTAACTATTTAGTTTAAATAATTTTAGGAGGAATTGAGTTTTATGGATGGTATGGAAAAAATGCTACTTGTTAAATATTCGGGTAAACATACGACTAAGAAATCTATGATTTGGGATGTGTGGGATTGCTATTTTTTTACTTTTCTGAGCTGGATTTCTTAGCCTTTCATAGGTGTGTATGATAGTTTCTAGATATAACATAGCAGTGACTACATCAGATGGTTTTGTAGTGCAGTGAGTCGTTACTAGTAGTAGTATTTTCGTGTTTTTTGCAAGCCATTCATAATATATCTTAAATGCATTCATATATTTTCTTTATAAAACATAGCCGTGAATACATCCGATGTTTTTGTAGTGCAGTGAATTGTTACTAGTAGTAGTATTTTCACGTTTTTTTTTTTTTGCAAGCCATTAATACTATACCTTAATTGCATTCATATATTTTCTTGATCAAACATAACCGTGACTACATCAGATGGTTTTGTGATGCAGTGAGTTGTTACTAGTAGTAGCACTTTCGTGTTTTTTTTTTGCAAGCCATTCATACTATACCTTAATTGCATTATTATATTTTATTTATAAAACATAGACATGACTACATCATATTGTTTTGTAATTCAGTGATTTGTTAATAGTATTAGTATTTTCGTGTTTTTTGCAAGTAATTCATACTATACCTTGAATGCATTCGAATATTTTCTTGATCAAACACAGCCGTGACTACATCAGATGGTTTTGTGATGCAGTGAGTTGTTACTAGTATTAGCAATTTCCTGTTTTTTGCAAGACGTTAATAATATAACTTAAATGAATTCATATATTTTATTTATAAAAAATATCAATTACTACATCAGATGGTTTTGTAGTGAAGTGATTTGTTAATATTATTAGTATTTTCATGTTTTTTGCAAGCAATTCATACTATACCTTAAATGCATTCAGATATTTTCTTGATAAAACATAGCCTTGACTACATCAGATGGTTTTGTGATGCAGTGAGTTGTTACTAGTAGTTGTATTTTCGTGTTTTTTCCAAGTCATTCATACTATACCTTAAATGCATTCAAATATATTCTTGATCAAACATATTCGTGATCACATCAGATGGTTTTGTAGTGAAGTGAGTTGTTACTATTAGTAGTATTTTTGTGTTTTTTGTAAGCCAATCAAACTATACCTTAAATGCATTCATATATTTTCTTTATAAATCATAGATGTGATAACATCAGATGGTTTTGTAGTGCAGTGAGTTTTTACTAGTAGTAGTATTTTCGTGTTTTTTGCAAGCCATTCACGCTATACCTTAAATGCATTCAGATATTTTCTTTACCAAAAATAGCTGTGACTACATCAGATGGTTTTTTGTTGCAGTGAGTTGTTAATAGTATTAGCACTTTCGTGTTTTTTTTTTGCAAGCCATTCATACTATACCTTAAATGAATTCAGATTTTTTCTTTATAAAACATAGCCATGAATACATCAGATGGTTTTGTTGTGCAGTGAGCTGTTACTAGTAGTAGTATTTTCGTGTTTTTTGCAAGCAATTCGTACTATACATTAAATGCATTCAGATATTTTCTTGATAAAACATAGTCGTATTTGCAAAAAAAAGGGGTAATGGTATTTTTTCGATAACTTGATAGGTGATTTGAATAAAAGGAATTCAAATATTTTGTCTATGCGATGGACATGAACTCGATTGGGAACCCATTGTGAAAATGGAAAAACAAAAAACAAAATATATTGTTGGTATGTGTGTAGAGCAAGGCATGGTTACCGGTAGGGCAACAGTCTAACCGTTGACGGTTTTAGGTCTCCGTGAATAAGTTCTAAGGCGAGAATGGAAGTTGGGAAAAATTTTTTGAAGTGCCCGCCTTACCTGCCCAGAGTCTCAGGCAAGTAACTCTAAATTTGAAAAAAGTGGAAATTGGCTCAAATTTTCCTGAGCTGAGACAATGAATAGATACTATTGGGAAAGTGATTGGAGACGCTGGACATCCTTGAACAATTGCTAAATTGAGAAAGGAATTTGGGACAATATTTGGGGCACCCACCCACCCAGAGTCTCCGGCACGTGACCCAAAAATTTAAAAAAAAACACACAGAGACGACAGACACAAAGTGACGAATCGCACACATAGAGACGATACACACAGAGAGACGTGAAACACACAGACATGACACACATAGAGAGACGACACACTCAAAGTGACGACTTACACATAGAGACAACACACACACACACAGAGACGACAAAACGCACAGAGACGACACACATAGAGATACTATACTCACACATAACCGACAAACACACAGATATAACTCGCACACAGATACTAAACACACAAAAAGACGACACACAAACAGAGAGGAAAAACACACAGAAACGACACACACACACAGAGATTACACACACATATAGAGAAAACACAGACATAGAGATGACAGACACACATATACTAAACACCCACACAGACGACATTTGCACAGAGACGACACACACACACACACAGACCACTCACACACAGAGAGGACAAACACACAGAAACGACACAAACACACAGAGACGACACACACATAGAGACAACACAGACATAGAGTTTAGGTATCCGTGAATAAGTTCTAAGGCGAGAGTGGAAGTTGGGACAAATTTTTGGAAGTGCCCGCCTCACCTGCCCAGAGTCTCAGGCAAGTGACTCTAAATTTGAAAAAAGTGGAAATTGGCTCAAATTTTCCTGAGCTGTGACAATGAATAGATACTATTGGGAAAGTGATTGGAGACGCTGGACATCCTTGAACAATTGCTAAATTGAGAGAGGAATTTGGGACAATATTTGGGGCGCCCACCCACCCAGAGTCTCCGGCACGTGACCCAAAAATTTAAAAAAAACACACAGAGACGACAGACACAAAGTGACGAATCGCACACATAGAGACGATACACACAGAGAGACGTGAAACACACAGACACGACACACATAGAGAGACGACACACTCAAAGTGACGACTTACACATAGAGACAACACACACACACACAGAGACGACAAAACGCACAGAGACGACACACATAGAGAGACGACACGCACAAAGAAACGACAAACACAGAGAGATAACACTCACACAGATACTAAACACAAAAAGAGACGACACACACACAGAGAGTAAAAACACACAGAAACGACACACACACACAGAGACGACACACACACATAGAGACAACACAGACATAGAGATGACAGACACACAGATACGAAACACCCACAGAGACGACACATGCACAGAGACGACACACACACACACACAGAGTCCACTCACACACAGAGAGGACAAACACACAAAAACGACACAAACACACAGAGATGACACACAAATACAGATGACAGGCATAGATAGAAGACACCCAACCATATACTACACATGCACAGAGACGACACACACACAGAGTCAAATCACACATACATAGGACAAACACACAGAGACAAGACAAAAAAACAGACTACTCACACACAGAAATGAAAAACGCACCTTCACGACACAGAGAGACGATACATGTACAGAGACGATACACACACACGGCGTCAACACACACACAGAGAGACGAGACACACACACACAGAAATAACAAACACACATAGAGACGACACACACAAAGAGACGTCACACGCACACAGATACGAAACAAACATAGAGACGACACACACATAGAGACAACACAGACATAGAGATGACAGACACACAGATACGAAACACCCACAGAGACGACACATGCACAGAGACGAAACACACACACAGAGTCCACTCACACACAGAGAGGAAAGACACACAGAGCCGAAAAACACAAACAAAGTAATCTCACACAGATTCTAAAAACACACCGAAACGACACATAGAGAATATACAATTACAGAGACTGTACACACAAACACTGAGTCACCCCGCACCCAGAGAGATGAGACACACACACACACACACAGAAAAAAAACACACAAATGGAGAATAAACACACAAAGAGAAGACTCACTCACACAGATATTAAACACACCTAGAGACGACACAAACATAGAGACAACACACACACACATAGAGACAACAACAAATAGAGAGAAGACACTCACATAGAGACGACAAACACACACAGACAATACACACACACACACAGATAATAAAAACCCACAGAGTCGGCACATGCACAGAGACGACACACACACACAGAGTCCACTCACAAACCGAGAGGAAACACATACAGAAACTAAAAACAAAAATATACTAAACATTCACAATGATTAAAAAAACACAGAAACGACATATAGAGACTACACATTCACATAGACGATACACACACACACACAGACTCTAAACACAAATAGAGACGACACACACACACTCACACAGAAAAGACAAATACACATAGAGACGATACACACAAAGAGACGTCACACACACACACACAAAGATACGAAACACACATAGAGACAAAATCCACACAGAGACGACACACACACACACCCAGAAACGACACACATACAGAGACGACACACTCAAAGTGACGACTTACACATAGAGATGACACACACACACACAGAGACTACAAACACACAGAGACGACACAGACATAGTTCACTAGCTCAGAATTGAGGTCATAGTCCAACCAGCCTGAATCGTGGAAAATCACTAGCTCAGAATTGGAGTCTTAGTCCACCAGCCAGAATGATTGAAATTCACTAGCTCAGAATTGGGGTCTTAGTCAGTGTTCAGATTGGAGCGTTGGGGCTGCGACTACCTGTGCTTTATTTGGCAAGACCTGAGACTACAAACACACAAAGACAACACACACACACACACAAAGAGACGACACACACACAGAGACACACACACACAGATACGAAACACACAAAGAGACTACACCTGCATAGATACAACCCACACACATAACCACCTCGCTCATAGAGAGGACAAACATACAAAGATGGCATACACAAAGAGACTAATCACACAGATTTAGTAAAAACACACAGAACCGACACACACAGAGACTACACAAACACAGACACGACAAACACAGAGACGACACATGCACATAAACGATACACGCACACACATAGTCTACACACACAGAGAGACGACACACGCACACAGAAATGACAAATACACATAGAGATGACACACACAAAGAGACGTCACACACACACACAGATACGAAACACACATAGAGACAAAATCCACACAGAGACGACACACACACACATACGACAGACAAAAGACACACATACAGAGACGACAAACTCAAAGTGACGACTTACACATAGAGATGACACACACAGAGAGACGACAAACACACAGAGATAACACGCACATAGTTCACTAGCTCAATTTTGAGGTCATAGTCCACCAGCCTGAATCGTGGAAATTCACTAGCTCAGAATTGGAGTCTTAGTCCACCAGCCTGAATGATTGAAATTCACTAGCTCAGAATTGGGGTCTTAGTCAGTGTTCACATTAGAACGTTGGGGATGCGACTATCTTGTCTTTATTTGTCAAGACCTGAAATGACAAAAACACAGAGACAACACACACACACACAAATAGAAGACACAAACACATAGACACACACACACACAGATACTACACATAAACAGACATTACACCCACTTAGACACAACACACACAAACAGAACCAGCTCGTTCAGATAGAAGACAAACATACATAGATGACAGACACAAAGATACTAAAACACACAGAAACGACACACACAGAGACGACACATACACAGACACGACACACAAACAGAGTCATAGTGAGAGAAATATCCAAAAAGTTGGGTTGATCTAGGTTCACTTAGAGTGGCGCGCCACTCTAAGGGAGTTAGCTTCTATTTCATAGACAAAATATTTGAATTCCTTTTATTCAAATCACTTATCAAGTTATCAAAAAATACCATTACCCCTTTTTTGCAAATGTTAATCAAACGTTTCTTTCGCAAATTGAGTTAGCTTCTATTTCATAGGAAAAATATTTGAATTCCTTTTATTCAAATCACCTATCAAGTTATCAAAAAATACCATTACCCCTTTTTTGACAATGTTAATCAAACAGTTTCTTTCGCAAATTGAGTTAGCTTCTATTTCATAGACAAAATATTTGAATTCCTTTTATTCAAATCACCTATCAATTTATCAAAAAATACCATTATCCCTTTTCTGCAAATGTTAATCAAACGTTTCTTTCGCAAATTGAGTTAGCTTCTATTTCATAGACAAAATATTTGAATTCCTTTTATTAAAATCACTTATCAAGTTATAGAAAAATACCATTACCCCTTTTTTGCAAATGTTAATCAAACATTTTCTTTCGCAAATTGAGTTAGCTTCTATTTCATAGACAAAATATTTGAATTCCTTTTATTCAAATCACCTATCAAGTTATCAAAAAATACCATTACCCCTTTTTTCCAAATGTTAATCAAACGTTTCTTTCGCAAATTGAGTTAGCTTCTATTTCATAGACAAAATATTTGAATTCCTTTTATTCAAATCACCTATCAAGTTACACGCAAGCAAATAACATGGGAATTCCTATACATGCAAGCAAATAACATGGGAATTCCTATACACGCAAGCAAATAACATGGGAATTCCTATACAAGCAAGCAAATAACTTGGGAATTCCTATACACGCAAGCAAAGAACAAGGGAATTCCTATACAAGTAAGCAAATAACATGGGAATTCCTATACATGCAAGCAAATAACATGGGAATTCCTATACACGCAAGCAAATAACATCGGAATTCCTATACAAGCAAGCAAATAAGCTGGGAATTCCTATAAAGGCAAGCTAATAACATGGGTAATCCTATTGATGCTAGCAAATAACATTGGAATTCCTATACATGCAATCAAATAACATGGGAATTCCTATACAAGCAAGCAAATAAAATGTGTATTCCTGTACAAGCAATCAAAAAAACGTGACAATACATATAAATGCAAGCAAATAACATGGGAGTTCCTATACAGGCAAGCAAATAACATGGGAATTCCTATACACGCAAGCAAATAACAAGGGAATTCCTATACATGCAAGCAAATAACATGGGAATTCCTATACAGGCAAGCAAATAACAAGGGAATTCCTATACAGGCACGCAAATAACATGGGAATTCCTATACACGCAAGCAAATAACTTGGGAATTCCTATACAAGCAAGCAAATCACAAGCGAATTCCTATACAAGCAAGCAAATAACAAGGGAATTCCTATACAAGCAAGCAAATAACATAGGAATTCCTATACATGCAAGCACATAACATGGGAATTCCTATACAAGCAAGCAAATAACAAGGGAATTACTATACACGCTAGCAAATAACATTTGAATTCCTATACAAGCAATCAAATAGCTTTTGAATTCATATACATGCAATCAAATAACAATTGACTTCATATTCTATCAATAACATTACATTTTAAGTGATATACTTTCTATAAAATTACTTTGGACTTACTATACATGCAAGCAAATAAAAAGTGAATTCCTATACACGCAAGCAAATAACATAACCATTTCTTTTATTCAAATCCCAACCACAAATCAAGTTATCGTATATTGAACAACCTCTGATTGGCTCATAAGAAATGCCCACGTCAAACGATACGTTCATTGTGCATCTCTTATCAAAAACAAAAAGCTTTATACCCCTTTTTTCCAATGAGAGTTAGCTTTAGCAACGACAAACTATTGTCGACAAACTTTAGCACTCTCAACAAACTATTCTTGACTAAAGGCAATTGTCCAAAAAATCAATCACACTAGGACCGGTATTGCGTACTCGTTCCTCTTTGAAAGATGTATTGACCTCTAGATTAGAATTACCTACCAGAAAAACCGGAAGGTCATTGTAATAGGCAAATGACCCTGGTAACCCAATTAGTTAAAAACTTACACACATATCCATGCCTCAGGCATAGGTTTGAATGTAAGTTTTTAACTAATTGGGTGCTTAATACTGTCGGATAGAAGGTAAACTTCTTGACTGGTCTCTGGGAACCATTATAATATAACATCCTTACTTACAACTATGAATGATCACATACGTGAGCATTCTTTTCTGGAAAAGTAAGAAGTTTCCTGCTTTATTAAAAATGGATTTAGGGTTGTCGTACATATTATATTTAGATTTATAATTTCCAGGAAGACCACTCCTCCTCTTGGAGGAGTTCAATTCATATTTCTAAAGTTGTGCAAGTTTATATTTGCTAGTAATTTTGATTAGCAACTTTAAAATTTGTGCATTTTTTCATATTTACAAACAGCAAAATAATAAACTTATTATTGCATTATATAGCTAGTTCATCACTCTCATTTACCATGTTTCCAAACATTCTATCTATTAAAAAAATAACCAATAGCCTTTCCTTGCATTTCATCCATTCTGAAACCAGCTTATTTTTTCCAATGCTAAGGAGGAGTAATAATCCTACCAAGGTCAGCAAAGGCCACCTCAATACAGAAAAAATTATTATTGGGAAACTCTCCACACATTTTAACCATCCCAAAACAACCATAAAATACAAATTAACCCGTAAAAACCAGCGCAGCCTAAGCAAAACTAATAAAACACCGTAACCTATTGAAAAAAGCAATCGGAAAACCCATTATAACAAAATTCAAGGCTCTTGAGTCAATATTGAAAATTCTTCATTTTAAAATCACCATTGTGAAGCTCAGCAAACATATTTTAACCAGCTCCAAAACTCAACGTACATATTTGACAACAGCATATACAAAAACAATCATCAAATCAAATATATCTTAACTAGCCAAAAACCATAAAACCAGAAACTAACACACCATAACCCAATAAAGAAATATTTTATTATGAAATCGCATGAACAAAAAGATGAAAAACGACGAGTTTACGCGAACAAAACTAAAAAAAATACCAAGTCTCATAATAAAAATCAAAATCGTGAAAACTCTGGAATAAAAATTGAAAATATGTGAAATCTGTGTAATAAAATTTAAAAATCTTCGAAATTCCACAAAAATATCCAGTATCTATGATAAATCTTAAACAATTCAAAATAAGCTCGAAAAAAAGTCTCTGCAATATTTACGATAATGATTGAAAATCTGTGAAGTTTCTCACCAAAAATATCGCACTTATAAAATCTCACTTTTGTCGAAAAAGTTTAACATCTTTGAATTCTTTATGACAAAAATAAAAAAAATGAAATAAGCCTGAAAAAAACTAAAGACCTCTGAAATGCTTGGGACAAAAAATTTGAAGATCTGTTAGTTCGTCCATAAAAATTGAAAGTCTTTACAACGATTATTGAAATCTGCGAATTGACTCTACAAAAAATAAATATCTTCGAAACCAATATGACAATCCTCAACAAAACTAAATAAGCTAACCAAAATTGAAAATCTTGGAATTATAAACAAAGAAAAATGAAGATGGAAAAAACTTCGGACAAAATTTAAAACCTTTCCGAAAAAATTGAAAGTCTGTGAATTTATCCTAAATTCACAGACAGAAAACTTCTTACTTTTCCAGAAAAGGATGCTCACGCATGTCATCATTCATATTTTTCAGTAAGGATGTTATATTATAATGTTTCCCAGAGACCAGTAAAGCAGTTTACCTTCTAGCCGACCTGGGGTTTCTTGGACATAGGTCTGTTTTAAAACGTTTTTATGGATATTCACTAGAAGGTTTCTTACAGGGACATATATAATCTACTTTCGTATGTATTTTTTGATGTTTTACTAATATGCAGGTATTTCACCTGCTTTACCTATCACAGGAATACCTTAAAAATATTATGGTAGGAGCGCCACTCTGCCTGGGTAAGGAATTTAAAGCACCGAAACCCATATATGCTAGGGTGTATTTCTCTGAGGAGCCCTAATTATTTTTATGGTCGTAACGGTAGCCGCAACCTAGTAGAGAGCCAACCATAGTTCCCAAAGTTACCAAAGAGCGACCCCTGGTAACCCAAAGCTTAGATAAGCACTAAAACAAAACTGCTTAGTGAGAAAAATTGCCAGTCGTGGCTGATTCAGGTGGTAACTTTCATTTGGAATAATCTTAAGAGTAAAATGTTATTTTAAAAAACAAATTTGCTGGAATTTAGAAAAAAGAGCCTGAAACCAAGGCCATATCCAGGTTTTTTTGGAGGGGATTTTACGGGTGGATTAAGGATTTTTGTTCGGGTGTGGGGGGTTACACTAAAAAACCTTGGAAAATGCAAAAAATATTTGTCTATATCCATTTTCGTTACTTTTTACGAGTCGGAAAAATTCGGGGGGAGGGGCTTAAACCCCTAACTGCGCCCCCTTCTCCCCTTTGGAAATGGCCTTACCCGAAACCCCTAAAAACTCTGCCACATCGAAACAAAACTGCCAAATTAAAAATGTCTTTGCCCAAACCCTAGCCAGGAAACTTACAGGCCCACAGCTTGAACATCAAGGAAAATCACTTTTTGGCACTATTGCTCTCTGCATTATTGTAGGCACTAGTATCTCCTCTTTTCTTTTCGTTCTTGTTCTGCTTTTTATTACTTTGTCACTAGCGAAATGCTGTAACCTCATAAAGAGCTACTTAAGAGCTCATTTAAACAATAATCTTAACACTTAGTCACTTTTAATAAATTTGACCTGATAACATCGTCATAAAATGTCACTTGACACCCAGAAAGCACAATTCGGGTGGTATATCCAGAGAGGAAAGCTGGACTGGGCCCTTGGACAGCGTAGAGGGCTACTTAAGGGCTCTTTTAAAAGTTAACTTTTATATCTAATCGCTTTTTCAAATTTGACCTGATAAATTAATCGTAAAATGTCAAATGGTCGGAAAAAATACGATTTGGCTTGTTTTCTTTTTTTAATGAAAATACCAAAAAAGGGGCTTTACAAATCTAAAATTCCAAAAAGGTATTTGTCAAAATCAACGCAAGGGTAAAGGGAGCACGAAAATCCTCCCAATCACTTTCAATAGAACTATAACGCAGGCAACACCGTAGAAAAAATGTTGAATATGGAAAACCAAAAAAACACGTTAATATAAACTTGTAAAAGTCATAAACGCGCTAGCAGAAACTTAAAACGTTAGACACACCTGAAAAGCAACTTTAAACATCTAAAACACAAGAACAGAAATTAAAAAGTCAAAACCCACGAATAGAAACTTTAAAAAGTCAGAAATGCGTGAACAGAACCATGAAAAGGAAATATTTTTGAGGGAAAAGAATCAGGTACCTGCTTCCGGTTATATATCAGGAACGTCCACCGGGAACGGCGGTAGACTTATGCAGTGAGAGAAGGAGGCGATACCCAAACTCTTGTTTGTTGTGATTTTTGTTCGTTTCAAGTTGATTTGCATATTCAATTTAAGTTTCACTCGTTTTAAGATTTATTTATTCATTTACATTAATATCTATTGCATGTTTGTTTGCATTGATTGTTTATTTAATTTCTGTTCGTTTTAAGTTTCATTTATACTTTAATAGCAAAATATTTTTTTTCGTTTTAACCTTGATTTTCATATTCAATTTAAGCATTACTCACTTTAAGATCCATTTATTCATTTATATTATTACTTTTTGTACGTTTTTTGCTATGATTGTTCATTTAATTTCTTTTCGTTTTGGGTTTCATTTATTCAATAATAGTAATTTCTGGTCGTTTTGAGTTTGAATTTTAACAGATATTTGTGTCTGCTTAGCTTAAGTTTAAAATGGAATTTACTTTTCTTTGAAAAACATATTTTTTGGAAAGTGCTTTTTAATTAATTAAATAAAATGGTTATATCAGAATTATGGATCGGATATATTTAGGGAAAAAAGAGGGCGGGAAGGATGGGGATGGAAGCCCATCGATCACTTTTAACTCTTAAAAAGTTCACTGGTTCGAATGAGCACTCCCCACCCCCCCCCCCAAGTTCATACGGAAATTTTTTCCATAAAACCTCATGTGTTAACATTGAGTAACTAGCATAACTTACAGCCCTTGCTCCAACAGCTGCTGGTAGGGTTGTTAACCCCAGAGGCATGGTTCTTTGACCTCTTGAAAAGACAATTTTTCTAATTTTGATCGGATGTATTTGGGGGGGGGGGGGGGAAATGGCTGTTAAGAGGGAGAGACTGATTGTCCTCTGATTACCTGTGATTTTTCAAGATTGAACTTTCTATTTCTAATCGAATGAGCTTTCTCCAAAGTTTGTATGACCATCCCTTCTACAAAATCCTGAATTTTAACAATGGGTAGCTTACAATAACCTACAGCCCTTGCCCCGGAGACTGTGGGGTTTTTTGTTAATCACGTTTATTAATCACATCTTATTGTTCTATTGGAAATTGAAAGTTTTAGTGGCCTATTTAAAATTCAAAAGTGATTGAAGGGCAACCATACCCCCTCCCCAGGGAAAAAACCTCCTGTGGAAAACACCTCCAGGAAATATCACCTCACGGAAAATCCCCCCTGGGGCCTCCCCGTGAAAGATCTTCCCCCGAAAAATACCCCTTTCGGTTGGTATCCAATCACTTTCGACTTAAAAAAAGACTAGAATGCCCTGGAGATTATATAACTAATTTCTACCTCCATCCTCCTCTCGTCTCTCCCCTAAAGCTAATTCTGTATTTATCCGAAGGGTCAATGAGAGTTGAGATATTTTGACATTAAAATGCACCCTATTAGGTATCTCCCTCTTTCCCTAGCTACGAAACAATCAGAGAACCCCATTACAAAAGCTGAAGTACCTTTTTAAGTTTTGTAATTTGTCCATTTCTTACAGATACTGTTTGTTATTGGGAAACATAGGGATATTTGTCTCGTGGGAGTTTTCTGATGGAGGATAGAGCCTCTAGAGCATCTTCCATGAGAAGATTATTTTTTCACGGAGGGGCGGGAGGCAAAACTTACACATAAATTCCTCTTTTACACTTTCTTTAGCACTTCTCAGCTAAAATAAAAAAAAAAAAAAAATATCAGAATACAAATAAAATATTCCAATTTGGAAAACCACATTTTCTGAAAAGGGCTATTTTCCAGGGGATGGTTTTTCTATGGTAGAGGGGTGGAGATAAAGGCCTAAACCCATAGACAGTGACAGGGTGAAGGGAATCCACATTCACAGACATAAAGAAAAAGGAGAAATAAATCTGACCTTAAGACGTCCGATTTTCTTTCTTTTTGTGACAACCAAACACAGCTTTTGATTAATCATCTTGACAGTAATTTATGTTATGACTTTAAAAAGAAAACCACCCCAGCAAGGTTGAACATACAAAGCTTCTAACTTGTGTTTTACCCAGTCTAAGTACGGTGGTTGAACTGCACGAGCGTTCAGTTATACGAGTGTTTAGTTGCACAGTGGCTCAGTTGCTCTGTGGTTCAGTTGCATGGTAGTTCAGTTGCATGGTGGTCCAGTTGCATGGTGGTTCAGTTGCACGGGGGTTTAGTTGTATAGGGGTTCAGTTATACGGGGGTTTAATTAAACGGGGTTGAGTTGCACGGGGGTTAAGTTGCACGAGGGCTCAGTTAAATGGGGTTCAATTGAACGAGGGTTCAGTTACACGGGGGTTCAGTTGCATGAGGGTTCAGTTTCACGGTGGTTCAGTTGCATGGTGGTTCAGCTACACGGTGGTTCAGTTGCACGGTGGTTCAGTTACCTGATGGTTCAGTTACAGGGGTTCAGTTGCATGACACTCAGTTACACAGTGGTTCAGCTGTAATCGAACCCCACAGGGCAACCCCCCCCCCCAGGGGGGTTTTGTTGACCCCAGAGATTTTTTTATTTGATGTGTGAACTATTTTTAACAAAATGGCTATCTAAAACTTTTATAGAATGGGTTTGGGGGGAAAAGGGCGTGTGGGGGCTAGTTGCCCTCTGATCTCTTTTGACTCTTAAAAATCGAACTAGAAATTTTAGTTTGAAATCAAATGAGCCCTCTCTGAAGTTTATACGAGCTTGCTTCTATAAGAACCATATATGCCTCTAGGGTAAAACTTACAACGCCTGCCCCCGGACCTTGGGAGGTTTTGTTGACCCCGGTGTTTTTTTTATATGATTTTTGAACTATTTTTAACAAAATGTATATCACAATTCTTTCGTCGGATGGGCTTGGGAAAAAAGGGCGTGGGGAGGTGGGACAGGTGCTCTCTGATCTCTTCTGACTCTTAAAAAATGAACTAGAACTTTCAATTTCCAATCAAATGAGCCCATTCTGAAGTTTATAAGAGCATCCGTCCTATAAGAACCATATTTGCCTCAGGGGCAAAACTTACGACGGCTGCCCACAGGCCCTGGGGGGTTGTATCGACCCCGGAGTTTCTGTTGTATGGTCTTTGAAGTGTTTTTAACAAAATGGATATCTAAAATTTTCTATGGATGTATTTCGGGATAAAAAGACGTGGGGGCTAGTTACTCTTTGATCTCTTTTGACTCTTAAAAAGCGAGGTAGAACTTTCAATTTCCAATCAAATTAGTCCTCTCTGAAGTTTATTAAATTAAAAAAAACAAGTTTTTTTAACTGAAAGTAAGGAGCGACATTAAAACTTAAAACGAACAGAAATTACTCTGTATATGAAATGGGCTGTCCCTTCCTCAATGCCTCGCTCTTTACGCTACTTTTTTATTGTTTTAAAAAATGAAGTTGTGAGATAGAGTCAAAATTTAGCGTAAATAGCGAGGCATTGACGAGGGGATAGCCCATTTCATATACAGAATAATTTCTGTTCGTTTTAAATTTTAATATCGCTCCTTACTTTCAGTTAAAAAAAACTTTTTTGTTTTTATTTAATTTCTGAACGTTTTTGAATTAATGCAGGTTTTGATTTAGGCTCACCGTACATGAATAATTAAAACAAAATTTGCATATTAATTTTACTTTTTTTTTTTGTTAAATGGCTTTCTCGAAAGTTGTTTAATTTTATTTACGAATGTTTTTATTAGTAATAAATATATGTAACTTACGAATTAACTTACGTAACGAACCTCTATATTCGTATATTTTATAACGTATATCAGGGCGTTCGCCCCCTAGTCAATACCTCGCTCTTTATGCTAAAGTTTAAATTTAGTTGCAATCCTTCTGACCCCAGAATGACCCCTTAATCACAAAGGCTGTTAATTAGAATAAATAGCTCTTATGAAAGTACAAGAAAATTTTTAGCGTAAAGAGCGAGGTATTGACTAGGGGTTGAACCGAATGATATACGTAATAATTTCTGTTCGTTTTAAGTTTTGATGTTTCTCCTTGCTTTCAGTTGAAAAACTTGTTTGTTTTTTTTATTTAATTTCTGGTCGTTTTGCTTAAATAATGCTGAGAAAGCCTTTTATAGCAATGTCTCTTCACCCATGAAAACTTCCTCCATGGAAAAATCCTCCCACGTAACCCTCGACCCCCTTCCCCCACTACCAGAAAAAATCCCGAGTGAAAACATCTGTATACTTCCCAATAACCAATACTATTTGTAAACATTGGGCAAAGTTCATAGCTTGCAGTCCTTCCGCCGGATAATGTAGGGGATTAATCATCCTCAAAGACATAGTTATTATATTTTTCGACCATGCTGAACAAAATGGCTATCTCAAAATTTTGATCGGGTGATTTTGGGAAAAAAAGAGTGTGGGAGGGAGCCTAGTTGCCCTCCGTTTTTGGTCATTTAAAAAGGGCACTAAAACTTTTTATTTTCGTTCGAATGAGTCTTCCCGTGATATTCTATGACCACTGGGTCGATACGATCACTCCTGGAAAAAAAAAAAAAAAAACAACAAACAAACAAATAAACACGCATCCGTGATCTCTCTTCTGGCAAAAAATACAAAATTCCACATTTTTGCAGATAGGAGCTTCAAACCTCTACTGTATGATTTTCTGATACGCTGAATCTGATGATGTGATTTTCATTAAGGTTCTATGACTTTTAGGGGGTGTTTCCCAATTTTTTCGAAAGAAGGCAAATTTTCTCTGGCAAATTTTAAACCGGTGAAGCGTTAGTGTTTTTTTTTTTTTTTTTTTTTTTTTTTTTTTTTTGCACCATCCTGTTTCTTTGTTATTTATTTTGAGAATATTCATTACTCATTTCTTCCGAGTTATTGCCTTTGGAAAAATTTATGAACGAGGATTTATAGAAAGATCATGTCACTTGAGGATACGTCAAAAGTCATGATAATTAGATAACCACCGACTTGTACTGGAGAAGGGGGTAGCCCAAGCAACAGATATTATTTCCTAAACAATATAGCTCAGCAAGATGAATAAAGGTTTGTTTTTATCATCAAAGGTAGACCCCTAAGAAGGTCAAAAAATCATTTCTAGAACATTCATATTCTACGACAAACACTATTTGCGAATTAATTGGCCAATTTTTTACATGTTTATTAACATACGTAAGGATAAAAATAAAACAACTATACTAACCTTTAGAACAGCATATAATAGGCTCTCTGGTGACAAAACGACAGCAACCTGGACAGGTAAATAATCCTAGAAGTGCAGACTCCTCAACAAGGTGTCCTTCAGCTGGCACAGTTATAGTACTTAGCCTAAATGTACATCTCCTGGCTCCTTTGGGCATGATACATTACAATACAGAGCGCTTTTGAATCTGGCAAAAGAAGCTTAATGTCCAAAGTCTCGGCGCTAAAGGGCTTCATAGATCAATATAGTTTATGGGAGCATATCTAAGCAATTACTCTTGGACAGTGAGAACATTGGTGAAAAAATGAGTAATGACATAGCCAGTGGCATTTTTTTTTTGGGGGGGGGGTCATTTGCCCGCCCCCCAATAATTTGGAGAAGAAACTATAATTCATTGAGTAACTTTGAAACTGTTACTCGTTTTAAGCTTCAAATTCGCTCTTTACTTCGACCAGATAATCTTTTTAATTAATCCCAGCTCATTTTTCATGTAAAAACGCGAAAAACAGTGGTCCATTGCACTTCTTCATTTATATTTATGCCAATATACCGCCTTTGAAGTCTTATCGTAAAGGAAATAGGTCATCTACTGCTTATACAAGCTCAGCAAAGTTTCCATTCTAGGGATTCCCCCCCCCCCCAAAAAAATAGGGATTTTTGAGGTCTTTTAGAGGCAAACTTTTTTATTTAGGGATTTGGGGATTTTTAGGGAATTTTGCAAGTCTTCTGGTTTGTTAAGGAGTTTCTAAGTTTTCGGCCACAGAAAATCCTCTCCCGACCCGAAAAGGAAAATGGGATGGAAGTTTTCCGTCCTATGTTTCCAGAAATCTGCTAGTCTGGACCCGTCATAAAGGGAGTTAAGGATCTTTTGCAAAGTCGCTTCGAAAGCGCATTTTGTTTGAGTACTTGCCAATGCTGGATAAAGGCTTCTAGGAGACGACTGCAACAACAACTAAATTGACCTAGAAGTCAAGAAAAGAGGGGTCCGAAATCCTTTTAACACTGCTAATCATTTGAAGAAAACCTGGTAAAGGTTCAGATTAGGACCCCTGCAGTCGAGGCGCAGAGGTACTGCCCTATTAGACCAAGACTTTAAGAAGGACTATGTGAAGTCAACGAATGCATTCCAACTTAATTGAACGACCCAAGTGTTACCTTCCTAATAATCCTCAGAGCTGCACAATCTTTTTACATAGAAGCTATGCAGCAGATCCAAACTCGACTTCGTTTCGATGATGACATTTAGAAATATGCAGAAATGGTTGACCCGTATCAGATCAGTTACTACGGTTTGGTTTACTCCAACCCTTTGTTCGAAAGTATTGGAAAGTATCATGGGATGAAAAAAAAATCGAACAGGAGTGTAGGAAGCAAAGTCTCGTCAATGTTGAAAATATGGATGTGGTTACCTCCTGGCGTTTGGTTTTTTGGAAGAAAACTTTCGGAACCAAGATATACACAAATCTAAAATTGGCAGTTATATTTGTGCTTTCTCTTCCTTTCTCAAACGTAGTAGTCGAAAGGTCTTCTAGTGCAATAAAAATCTTAAAGACGGACAGACGGAACAAGCTTAAAACGGAAATGTTGCGCGGAATTCTGAAAACAAATATGGTATGAAGTGGGGCCCAAGAAAGTTCCCCATGCATTCTGGGGAACGAGAAGCTACTGCTACACACGAAAACAATCAAGGCTTTACCTACCATCGAAAGAAAAAGAATGAAGGTGCTAAATCAGATTCTGACTAAAAACAAATTTTTCTTTATTTTTATTTATCCAATATAACCGGATACTGAGGCAACTAATGGATTGTTCACATTGGTACAGGGTTGCCGCCCGGTGAAAAAAACCCACTAGATTCTTTAAAAAAAATCACTAGATAAGCTCAAAAATATAGTAAGGGGGTAAGATTACCCCCCAGGTCTGAAAAAATAACTTTAGATTGATGTTTTTTATTGTTTCTCAAGCGAAAAATACCCTTGGAACTTTGAAAAATGTCTTTTCGCATCTTTATGCAGAGAATAGAACAACATTCTTGCTTCCTCCATATATTTTCTCAAATTGGCACCCTTGGCTTATAACCCGATCACTGAAAATTTGCTATCGGTGATGTAATAGAAATATTTACATTTTCTTTTATTATTTTTTTTCTTGTCGATTCAAAACCCTAATTTCTTCTCCAAAAAACAATCTAAACCTAAGGTAGAGTTTTGGAACCTTTCAACTATACTAAGCCAAATGGCTATCTTAAACTTTTGGTCGAGCAATTTTAGGGAAAAGATGGATGTGAGAGGGGAGTAGTAATCAACATTATACTTCTAAGGGGCCCCCGTACCGTGCCGGTTTCTGGTGGGTATAGTCTGGTTTGGTAGGTACAATCTGGTTAGGTGGGTATAATCTGGTGAAATTATGTCACTATTCTAGTTTTTGTTTTTCTAAACCAGTATTGCCTATAGCTTAATATATTCAAATATTTTTTTATATCTCTAATAGTGTATGTGTCTTCCGTGTCAGAAAACCAGTGGTAAATCCTGTATCAAAAAACCGGTGTGTCTTGTTTAGCTGCCAATATATTCAATTATTTTTTGTATATATTCAATCTGACTGGTTTCGTTTCACGGGTTCATTAATAGAACGACTAATGTTTTTGAAAAGGGTAATTACTTCTAAGTTCAATAACCAAATTAAACTTCCGATGGTTAAGAAAGCGTAACGGGTAATTAAAGTATGAGGACTGGGATGCTATAATTAGAATGGTTTTAAGTTGAAAATTGTGACGTAAAAATAATTCTATTTGCGAATTTTTTGGGAAAAGGTATTTGCGTAATGGTATTGCGTTGGTTAAGAAAGCGTAACGGGTAATTAAAGTATGAGGAATGGGATGCTATAATTAGAATGGTTTTAAGTTGAAAATTGTGACGTAAAAATAAATCTATTTGCGAATTTTTTGCGAAAAGGTATTTGAGTAAAGGTATTGCGTTGGTTAAGAATGCCTCACGGGTAATTAAAGAATGAGTAATGGGATGCTTGCATCAACAATACAAAGAATATGCTCAGATACTTAATAGATTTGACGCCTACAAGAGACATTGGTAAAAGGTATTCAATAGCTTAATTGAAAAGTAACGATAGAATGAGATTGTGACTTGACCTAGCTTTACCTCTCCGATGTGGTCTGTATAATACACAAGTAACGTTTTAAATGTATTGTCAATTTAAAATTGGATCTAACGTTCCCTTCGTTCCCCAATTTCTGCGGGGCAGGGGAGGGTAGGAGAGGGGAGGGGGAGTCAATTTTGGAGGTATAACAAGTACCATTCATTGCGATCATACCTCTATGTTGACTCGTTTTAAATACTTCAGCTTGTCTATTCATTTGTGTTAAATTAAAATCTTGAATCTTGAAAATAAAAACATAAGTATTTAAACAAAATGTACGATGCTGCTAATTAAAGAATAGTAGACTACACTCAGAATTGTTTGCATGAGAGTTCAGTTAAAGACGTTCCCTTCGTTCCCCCATTTCATGAGGGGCAGGGGAGGGGGTAGGAGAGGGGAGAGGGAGAGTCAATTTTGGAGGTATAACAAGTACCATTCACTGCGATCATAGCTCTATGTTGGCTCGTTTTAAATACTTCAGCTTGTCTATTCATTTGTGTTAAATAAAAATCTGGAATCTGGAAAATGAAAAAAATAAGTATTTAAACAAAATGTACGATGCTGCTAATTAAAGAATAGTAGGCTACACTCAGAATTGCTTGCATTAGAGTTCAGTTAAAGACGTTCCCTTCTTTCCCCCCATTTCTGAGGGACAGGGGAGGGTAGGAGAGGGGAGGGGGGAGTCAATTTTGTAGGTATTACATGTACCATTCATTGCGATCATAGCTCTATGTTGGCTCGTTTTAAATACTTCAGCTTGTCTATTCATTTGTGTTAAATAAAAATCTGGAATCTGGAAAATGAAAAAATAAGTATTTAAACAAAATGTACGATGCTGCTAATTAAAGAATAGTAGGCTACACTCAGAATTGTTTGCATGAGGGTTCAGTTAAAGACGTTACCTTCGTCCCCCCATTACTGAGGGGGGGGGGCGGGTAGGAGAGGGGAAGGGGGAGTCAATTTTGAAGGTATAACAAGTACCATTCCTTGCGATCATAGCTCTATGTTGGCTCGTTTTAAATACTTTAGCTTGTCTATTCATTTGTGTTAAATAAAAATCTTGAATCTGGAAAATGAAAAAATAAGTATTTAAACAAAATGTACGATGCTCCTAATTAAAGAATAGTAGGCTACACTCAGAATTGTTTGCATGAGGGTTCAGTTAAAGAGGGTTCACTTGCACGAGGGGTTCAGATGCATGGGGGTTCAGTTGCCCGGGGTTCAGTTACACGAGGATTCAGTTACAATGGAACCCACACAAAAACAATGGGGCACACACAAAAGCCAAATTAGCCCAGTGGCCTATGAGAAATCTCAGTTAGCACGGGGGTTCAGTTGTACGGGAGTTTCGGTTATACGGGGGTTCAGTTACATGGAGGGTTCAGTTGCACGAGGGTTCCAGTTAAATGGGGTATAGTTACACAGGGGTTTAGTTAGAATTGGGTCGAGTTGCACGAGGGTTCATTAGCACGCGGAAGGTTCAGTAGCATGGGGATTCAGTTGTACAGGGTTTCGGTTATACAGAGGTTCAGTTACATGGAGGGTTCAGTTGCACGAGGGTTCAGTTAAAAGGGGTATAGTTACACAGTGGTTTTGTTAAATTGGATCGAGTTGCACGAGGGTTCGGTAGCACGAGGGTTCAGTAGCTCGGGGTTTCATTTGTAAAGGGTGTCGGTTATACAGGGGTTCAGCTATTAGGAGGGTGGAGTTGCACGGGGGTTGAGTTAAATGGGTCTTGATTTCCACGAGAGTCGACTATAAATAAGCCTTTTGCGTCTTTCTGAACTTTCAGTGAGAGGTGGGGGGTAAGTATTTAGTTTAAATAATTCTAAGAGGAATTGAGTTTTTCTTTCATTGAAATGCAAGAGTTGGATTATTTCAGTAATGCTTTGACGTGGTTTAGCTTGTCACAGTTACATTCTCTTGATCTTTCAAAGTTCACTTAGATTTTATTTCATTGATTCTTTTTGTTTGCATGTCCGGGTTGATGTTTGCAAGTCCAAGTTGGGTTTTCAGACCTAGGTTTTGTAGATTTTCGTGTGTGTTTGACTCCTGGGGTTTATTATTTGAGAAGTTAACTTTAGTATTTTGTGGTTTTACGTGCCTGAAATCATGAATTAGAATAGTTAGTTTAGCTGTTTGGGTTTTCAGACCTAGTTTTTTTTTTTGGTTTTAGTGGTCATTAGGTTACTGGGACTTATTATTTGAGAAGGTAACTTTATTATTTCGTATTTGACTTGCCTGCTTAGGTAATAATGGAACATTTAGTATTTTTTCTAATGTAAGTGTTTCCACCATATTACACTCTCCTCAAATAATTCAGATGGTTTTAGGACTATTCAGCCATAACTCCATTTGGGGAGCGAAGGTATAAAGTTTGATGAAGTATTTCTCTACTTAACAACTAGATTAATAGTAAAATCATCTTGTGGTTACATTTGAATGTGCTTTTTTTATTATTGTCTATGGATTGAAGAAATTGACTTAGTAAATAGAAGTATAAACTATACTCAAACAGATTATAGTTCACTATCCAATGATAACAGTCAATTTCTTCGAGATCCATAGACAATAATAAAAAAGCACATTCAAATGTAACACCACAAGATGATTTTTTTAATCCGATAAATTCGGTGTCATACAGTCCTATCATCTTGGAGGCTATTAATGTAGTTGTTAAGTAGAGAAATACTTCATCAAACTTTTATACCTTCGCTCTAGGTTGAATGGAGTTATGGGTAGTGAGATGAGTCCTAAAACCATCTGAATTCATTGTGGGGAGGAGTCATAAAACCTCCAGTGGAAATTTCTTAAGAAAAACACTTACATTAGAAAAAATACTAAATTTTCCATTATTACATAAGTAGGCGCGTTAAATACGAAATACTAAAGTTAACTTCTAAAATAATATATCCCAGGAACCTAACGACCACGAAAATCTAAAAAAAAACTAGGTCTGAAAACCCAAACAGCTTAATTAAATATTCTAATTCATGATTTCAGGCACGTAAAACCACAAAATACTAAAGTTAACTTCTGAAATAATAAACCCCAGGAGTCAAACACACACAAAAATCTAAAAAATCTAGGTCTGAAAACCCAACTTTGACTTGCAAACACCAACCCGGACAAGCAAACAAAAAGAATCAATGAAATAAAATCAAAGTGAACTTTGAATGATCGAGAGAATGTAACTGTGACAAGCTAAACCACGACAAAGCACTACTGAAATATTCCAACTCTTGCATTTCAATGAAAGAAAAACTCAATTCCTCTTAGAATTATTTAAACTAAATACTTACCCCCGCCTCTCACAGAAAGTTCAGAAAGACGCAAAAGGCTTATTTATAGTCGACTCTCGTGGAACTCAAGACTCATTTAACTCAACCCCCGTGCAACTGAACCCTCCATGTAACTGAACCCCTGTATAACCGAAACCCTGTACAACTGAACCCCCGTGTTACTGAACCCTCGTGCTACTGAACCCTCGTGCAACTCGACACAATTTAACTAAACCCCAGTGTAACTATACCCCTTTAACTGAATCCTCATGCAACTGAATCCTCGATGTAACTGAACCCCTGTATAACAGAACCCCTGTACATCTGAACCCCCATGCTACTGAACTCTCGTGCTACTGAACCCTCGTGCAACTCAACCCAATTTAACTAAACCCCCGTGTAACTGTACCCCCTTTAAATGAACCCTCGTGCAACTCAACCCTCCATGCAATCCCATCTCCCTAAAAACGCTTTTCAGCCATTTCTTGTTAAATTTTTTTTTATTTCTAAACTATTTAAATTGACAATACTCTCCAAAACATCGCTTGTGTATTATACAGTACACTATCACCCCATCTCCTCCAATTCGCAAATCCCCCTCATGTAACTGAACCCTCCATGTAACAGAACCCCTGAATAGCCGAAACCCTGTACAACTGATTCCCCATGCTACTGAACCCTCGTGCTACTGAACTCTCGTGCAATTCGACCCAATTTAACTAAACCCCTGTGTAACTATACCCCATTTAACTGAACCCTCGTGCAACTGAACCCTCCATGTAACTGAACCCCTGTATAACCGAAACCCTGTACAACTGACCCCCCGTGCTACTGAGATTTCTCATAGGCCACTGGGCTAATTTGCCTTTTGTGTGTGCCCCATTGTTTTTGTGTGTGTTCCATTATAACTGAATCCTCGTGTAGCTGAACCCCAAGCAACTGAACCCCCATGCATCTGAACCCTCGTGCAAGTGAACACTCTTTAACTGAACTCTCGTGCAAACAATTCTGAGTGTAGTCTACTATTCATTAATTAGCAGCATCGTACATTTTGTTTAAATACTTATTTTTTCATTTTACAGTTTCCAGATTTTATTTAACATAAATGAATAGGCAAGCTGAAGTATATAAAACGAGCCAACATAGAGCTATGATCGCAATGAATGGTACCTGTTATACCTCCAAAATTGACTCCCCCTCCCCCTCTCCTACCCTTCCCTGCCCCTCAGAAATGGGGAAACGAAGGGAACGTTAGATCCTATTTTAAATTGACAATACTTTTCAAACGTTACTCGTGTATTATACAGACCACATCGGAGAGGTAAAGCTAGGTCACGTCACAATGTCATTCTATCGTTACTTTTCAATTGAGCTATTGAATACCTTTTACCAATGTCTCTTGTAGGCGTCAAATCTATTAAGTATCTGAGCATATTCTTTGTATTGTTGATGCAAGCATCCCATTCCTCATTCTTTAATTACCCATGAGGCATTCTTAACCAACGCAATACCTTTACGCAAATACCTTTTCGCAAAAAATTCGCAAACAGAGTTATTTTTACGTCACAATTTTCAACTCAAAACCATTCTAATTATAACATCCCATTCCTCATACTTTAATTACCCGTTACGCTTTCTTAACCAACGCAATACCTTCATGCAAATACCTTTTCGCAAAAAATTCGCGAATACAGTTATTTTTACGTCACAATTTTCCACTTAAAACCATTCTAATTATAGCATCACATTCCTCATACTTCAATTACCCGTTACGCTTTCTTAGCCATCGGAAGTTTAACCTATGTAAATTAAGTTATAGACAATACTGGTTTAGAAAACTGGAATAAAATAATTGATACAGTTTCAATTGCACACTACCTTTGAATAGGCAATGTGACGATCTCGATTGGAATGTAGTGTATGAACATTTATTGGGTTTTTGCTTGAGTACATCATACTTTGCCAAGTTTAAAAAAAAACCTCGACTTTAGTAGGCCAACCTTTAAAATGTTCACGCGTAAATACAGTGTCCCACGCATGGGTTTTTCTTGTCCAATTCCAATGTATTTTTTTATGTATTTTTCATATTCCCTATGGCCTTACTACTGAAATAAATAATAAAACCGAGCTCAAAAGTGTTGGAAAAATTGCGCTATTGGATTGTAGCCCACTTCGTAAAAATGTATAAAAAATAGCTTACTGTTAAAACAAGTATAAAACAAGATAAGATATTTATTTTGAAAAGTAGCTGTCTTAAGCCCAAATTGACTTTTTGGAGTAAAAAACGATAAATAAAATATAAAAAAACCACATAGAATGGGAGAAAAACAGAAAAAAACAGGCTATTAAATTAAAAGAAGGCAAAACCGCTTGAAATTAAAAACAAAACTCCCTAAATTAGACTTAATTGAGAATTTTGCATATTCTCTCAAGTCACTTTGGACCCTTTTCCCCCCTGAGCCTTTCTGAAATTTATTATACTTATTTTGGGGTGCTTTTCGAATTTATGCCACCTTGATCATACCGGGCCACCCGAAAAAAGTTCTGTGTGTGTGTGCCAGTTAAAAGTAAATTAAATTATTGTCCAGTTGATCAAAAGGAAATTTTGGAGATAACCAGGGGTGGATCCAAGGGATGATTTAGGGACGCGTGCCCTCTCCCGCAGAACTTCAAAAGTCTTACTAATTACAGGGTTGGAGGAGCGGAAAATATCGATATAGAAGCAAAATTTTCTATCCGAGTCCCTCCTCCCAAATTTTATTTCCTTATCCACCCCTGTTGTTAACTGCGGGTAGTTAAGGGGGGGGGGTCAAATCCAGTTCATTTTAAGTTTCTGCTTGCCCTCTACTATTTTTTTAAATGGTTAAGAAACAATTTTTCTTTGTTCTCTCGCTCACTGATGGATAAATTTCTAGAATAGTCAGTTTATTTGTTATTATTAAACTAACAAAGTATCTGTCTAATTAGGGAAGATAATATTCAAATCTTGGCATTGTCTACAAGCCATTATAGCTTAGTGAATGAGGGCTGACTTTAGATTAAAATAAATTGTTGTTTAAACCCTGGAAATCCTGTTCACTTAGAAAATTAAAAAGGAAAAAGAATCTTAAGTTCATCAGGTTTCATATAGTTTAAATACATATTTGCTTCATATCTCATTTTCTTCCCTGGATTTAGACAAAAAAGGTTGTTCTCGGATGGGGTGGAAGGATTTCATTAAAAAAAGATTTAAGGGAAATTGGAGTACAAAAACATCAAAATAAAGCTGTAAAACTATTATCGGAATTTGATGACTCTGATGAGGTTCCTTCACATGAGTATTTGAAAAAGAATAAAATATTGGATGTATACCTAATTCACGATTACCAAGTCGCGATTTTCTCGTATCAAACAGTTCATGGTAACGAACTGTAAGTAAGGAGCGACCCGGGTCAATGGTAATCGAAACTCTAGAAAACGGGTTTTTGATATCAATAGATACATCTAAAGAATCAGATTTTAATGCTGATTTCAAATATATAATTTTCATGAAGTTTAGTTCTACCCATCAAAAGTTACGCGCCTAAGAAAATTTGGCTGATTTTCGAAAAAAAAGGGGAAAGACCCCCTAAAAGTCATAAAACCTTAATGAAAATCACACCATCATAATCAGCGTATCAGAAAACCCTACTGTAGAGGTTTCAAGCTCCTATCTACAAAAAATGTGGAATTTTGCATTTTTTGCCAGAAGAAAGATCACGGATGCGTGTTCATTTGTTGTTTTTTTTGTTGTTTTTTTTCCCAGGGGTGATCGTATCGACCCAGTGGTCCTAGAATATCATAAGAGGACTCATTGGAACGTAAATTAGAAGTTCTAGTGCCCTTTTTAGGTGACCAAAAAAATGAAGGGTAACTAGGCCCCCTCCCACGCTCCTTTTTTTCCCAAAGTCACCTGATCAAAATTTTGAGATAGACATTCTGTTCAGCATGGTTGAAAATATGATAACTATGTTCTTTAGGATGACTTAATCCCCCGAAGTCTCTGGGGGGAAGGCTGAAAGTTATGAACTTTACCCAATGTTAACATATAGTATTGGTTATTGCGAAGTATACAGACGTTTTCAGGGGGGATTTTTTCTGGTAGTAGGGGGATGGTTGGGTCGGGGGTTATGCGGGAGGATCTTTCCATGAAGGAATTTTCATGGGGGAAGGAACATTGCTATGAAGGGGGCGCCGGATTTCCCAGCATTATCTAAAAAAAGATCAGAAATTAAACATAAAAAAAAACAAGTTTTCCAACTTGAAATAAGGAGCAACATCAAAACTTAAAACGAACAGAAAATATTAGGTGTATGATTGGGTTCACCCCCTAGTCAATACCTCGCTCTTTGAGCCAGAGATTTTTTAGTACTTTCATAAGAGCTATTTTTTTCTAAATAACGGCCTTTGTGATTAAGGGTTTATTTTTTAAGAATTGTAACAAAATTCTAACTTTAGCTTAAAGAGCGAGGTATTGACTAGGGGGCGAGCCCCCTAATGTACGTATTTAAAATATATGAATATAGAAGTTCGTTACGTAAGTTAATTCGTAAGTTACGTATATCTATTACTAATAAAACGTTCGTAAATAAAATTAAACAAGTTTCGAGAAAGCCATTTAACCAAATAAAAGTAAAATTAATATAAAAATTGTTTTTTAATCATTCATGTACGGTGAGCCAAAATCAAAACCTGCATTAATTCAAAAACGTTCAAAAATTACATAAAAAAACAAGTTTTTTTAACTGATAGTAAGGAACGACGTTAAAACTTAAAAAGAACAGAAATTATTCCGTATATGAAAGGGGCTGTCCCCTCCTCAGCGCTTCGCTCTTTACGCTAAAGTTTTTTATTGCTTAAGAAAAATAGAGTTGTGAGAAAGTCAAACTTTAGCGTAAAGAGCGAGGCGTTGAGGAGGGGACAACCCCTTTCATGTAAGGAATAATTTCTGTTCGTTTTAAGTTTTAACGTCGTTCCTTACTTTCAGTTAAAAAAAACTTGTTTTTTTTATTTAATAAATATTTCAATCAGCTGCTCACCCCTGCTTTTAAAATCTTTTTACTTTTAATAGTAACCGTCATGATCATAATACAAGAAAAGCTGATAGCTTAACTCATGAGTTTAGGATCACCACCGGGCATCTTTTGTGATTCGCCATTATGGTCTCCAGGTTTGAAATATATTGCCCGAGGTTCCATTGTAACTAAACCCCCGTGTAACTGATGAACCCCCGTGCAACTGAACCCTCGTGCTACTGAACCCTCATGCAACTGAACCCCCCTTAACTGAACCCTCGTGCAACTCAACCCCTTTTAACTAAACCCCCGTGCAACTGAACCCCCATGTAACTGTAACTGTGTGTAACCATGTAACTGTGTATTAACAGAACATAACTGTTGAGCGAAAAGTGATGAAAGAGAGGGGTAATACCGAACTCTCAGCTACCATTCTTGGGAGACAACTGACAGTTTATAAGTGACCATGGAATTCCTGTGTTGTTTTAAAGTCATTTTTCTGTGAATAGGCAGCGTGGCGGCATAGTGGACCTGGCGACGATAAATCACATCAGTCCAGTTTTTGTCAGGGAAAAATTGCTCAGTGACAATTTATTGCTCCCGCTAGCATAGCATTATGCGCTTCTAGGTCCGGGCCTAGGGACCTAGTGTTAAATCCAGGCCTGAGCGTACACATATTTCCTTTTGGTGAATTGACTTTCCCTTTAAGCACTTTCTGAAAGTTCTAACTTAATACACAAATCCCTTTTTGAGATATGCCATTTTGAAAATCTGCATGCACATAGTGTCTTTTGATTTAATTCAAGTTCCGCCTCAAATACCTCATTCTGTCAAATTTTCAACTTGATATGCGTAGCCTTAATAGTGCTAGTTTAATAGTAGCAGAGGTAGTAGTAGGAGCAGTAGAGGTAATAATAGTGTTGAATCAGTAATAGTAGTAGCAGTATTAATAGCAGCAGTAACAGGTAGATGCCCCAGAAGTTTCATCTTGATACGCTAAGCTGTTCCAAAACAAAATCGCTGATAGACCTGTATTAGCAATCCGTATATTATTGCGATTTACTAATCGTTAAAATTTAAGGTTTTCAAACAACTTTTCAAACAACTTTAACTTTCATCAAGTTTAGTCCTACCCATCAAAACTTACGCGCCTTAGAAAAGTTGCCGGATTTTCGAAAAAAAGGGGGAAACACCCCCTAAAAGTTATAAAACCTTAATGAAAATCACACCATCAGATTCAGCGTATCAGAGAACTTTACTGTAGAGGTTTTAAGCTTCTATCTACAAAAATGTGGAATTTTGCATTTTTTGCCAGAAGAAACATCACTGATGCGCGTTTATTTGTTTTTTTGTTTTTTTGTTGTTGTTTTTTTGTTCTTTTTTCCAGGGGTTATTGTATCGAACCAGTGGTCCTAGAATATCGTGAGAGGACTCATTGGAACGCAAATTCAAAGTTCTAGTGCCCTTTTTACGTGACAAAAAAAATGAAGGGCAACTAGGCCCCCTCCCACGCTCATTTTTTCCTAAAGTCACCTGCTCAAAATTTTGAGATAGCCATTTTGTTCAGCATGGTTGAAAATATGATAAGTATGTCCTTTAGGATGACTTAATCCCCCGAAGTCCCGGGGGGAGGGCTGAAAGTTATGAACTTTACCCAATGTTAACATATAGTATTGGTTATAAGGAAGTTTACAGGCGTTTTCAGGGGGATTTTTTCTAGTAGTAGGGGGGGGGGTGGATGGGTCGCGGGTTATTTGGGAAGATCTTTCCATGAAGGAAGTTTTCATGGGGGAAGGGACATTGCTATGAAGGGGGTGCCGGATTTCACAGCATTATTTAAAAAAAAGATCAGAAATTAAAAATAAAAAAAAACAACAATTTTTTCGACTGAAAATAAGGAGTAACATCAAAACTTAAAACGAACAGAAAATATTACGTGTATGATTGGGTTCACCCTCTAGTCAAAACCTTGCTCTTTAAGCCAAAGATTTTTTAGTACTTTCATAAGAGCTATTTATTCTAAATAACAGCCTTTGTGATTATGGGGTCATTTTAAAGAATTGGAACAAAATTCGAACTTTAGCTTAAAGAGTGAGGTATTGACTAGGGAGCGAGCCCCCAAATATACGTATTAAAAATATATGAATAGAGAAGTTCGTTACGTAAGTTAATTCGTAAGTTGTTTATATTTATTACTAATAAAAACATTCGTAAATAAAATTAAACAAGTTTCGAGAAAGCCATTTAACCAAATAAAAGTAAAATTAATATACAAATTTTATTTTAATTTAACATGTACGGTAGGCCAAAATCAAAACCTGCATTAATTCAAAAACGTTCAAAAATTAAATAAAAAAAAGTTTTTTTTTAACTGAAAGTAAGTAACGACGTTAAAACATAAAACGAACAGAAATTATTCCGTATATGAAAGGGGCTGTCCCCTCCTCAACGCCTCGCTCTTTACGCTAAAGTTTGAATTTCTCAAAACTATTATTTTTTTAAACAATAAAAAACTTTAGCGTAAAGAGCGAGGCGTTGAGGAGGGGACAGCCCCTTTCATATACGGAATAATTTCTGTTCGTTTTATGTTTTAACGTCGTTCCTTACTTTCAGCTAAAAAATCTTGTTTTTTTTTATTTAATTATAGAAGGGATTATCGTAAAAACCTTCAAGGAGGCTCATTCGATTGGAAATTGAAAGTTCAAGTTCAGTTTCGAAGAATCAAAGGTAATCACAGGACAATCAGCCTTTCCCTCTTAACCGACATCCCCCTCCTCCAAATACATCCGATCAAAATAAAAATCAACATTTTGTTCAAAATAGTCTGAAGATCAAATAACCATTCTTTTAGGGTTAACTACCCCACCAGCAGCATCTGGGGCAAGGGCTGTAAGTTAAGCTAGTTGCTCATTGCTAACACATAAGGCTTTTGTAGAACAAATTTTGTATGAACTTTGGGGGGGAGGCTCATTCGATTGGAAATAGATTGATCCGATAAACTTGTGTTAGGAGCAAGTTTAATTAACGCAAACTTGAGTTAATTAGGTAAATTACACTACTTTAGACTGCGCAGGGGGGAGCGTGCACCCCCCCCCTGGATCTGCCACTGGGCGAAAGGCGAATAGTGTTTTTTTTTTAATAAATGTATATCTCATATCTTATCCCTGGGAGGGTGTAAAGAAGGAGGCTCTGAATAGATTGGGATAGAGGGGAGCGTGCGTAGCTGTGTAGGCCTAAGGCGGTTTGGTGCTATAATTGCTTGTTAGTAGGAATAGTAGTATAAATAACTGTCGTAAAATAGCGTGATTTTTGAGGGGCCCGCCTGAGCCCCTCTTCTATGTACCTGCTTAAGGGGGGTTACTTCTCGATTATTTTATTTTATGTAGTTGGTATCAGTGGGTCTGAAAGATATAACAAGCTACCTATAGACAGGTGAACATTAAACAAAAAGTAAGGTACACTGGTTGGCCACTTCTGAAGGAAGAATGTGAAACAAATGAAAGTAGTAACATTAGGGTCATTATTTTGCCGTATTCCCAAATGTGCTATTTCCAGCTTTTCTGAAAATGCAAACCCCCTCCCCTCCCCGCTCACGGTGGTTCTAGACATAGCCCCAATAACTTATTTCTTATTAATTAAATCTCGCGATACGTCATAGGGTCTTTGTTCAAACTGGTTTCTGCAGTCTCAAATTGATGAAATTTTGTTTTCCTGAGTAAGTTACAATTGAATGTGGATAAAATATTATTTTAAATTACTTAATAAAATAGGCAACAATGGATGAAAACATGAACGGGAGATGTGATTATTAGGAACAGGAGTAGCCCCCTTCTAGAAAATTCATCCGCGGAAAATCCCCCACCCCGGATAATTCTTCCTATAGAAAATTTCCCCACACGCAAATTTGAGCAGCCACAGAGAAAGTACAAAATAGGTACCGCAAAATGGACCAGACATCAAAGGACATATAAACAGTTTTAGGCGGAGTATTTTTGGTCTCCAATCACTTTCAACTTATAAAAAAGGACTAGAGCTCCCAATCTCCGATCTAATGAGTATCCTCTGAAGTTTCTACGACCACGAGGGCAAGGTAGGGAATAAGGAAGGGACAGCCTCCCTCCTATACACCATAAATTCCGCTAATTTTGGGGTTTAATTTTACTCTTTACTTTTATAACAACATTTTAGATCAGAAATATTCCCAGAAATCGAGAGGGACTAAATATCAGTTTCTACCTGCACCCCCACCCCTTCCTTAGAACTAATTCTGAATTAATATGAAGGCTCATTGAGAGTTAGGATGTTCTGGCATTAAAATGCACCCTTTAAGGCATCTGCTTCCTTCCAAAGTTTATACGACCCCTCTTCCCATGAAAAACTTATATGTTAAGAATGGACAACTTGCACATTTTACAGCCCTTGCCTCGGGGCTGAAAGGGGGTTATCAAACCTGGAGGTATGGTTGTTTGACGGTTGGACAATTTTGAACAAAATGGTCATCTCAAAATTTTGATCGGATGTGTTTGGGGAAAATAGGGGATATCCTCCGGAGAATAAGGAATTTGCGCAGGTGGAGGGAAACTTCCTAGGGTGAATTTTCCAGGAGGATGCCTAGACCCATTTGAAGAATGCTGCATATTACAAAGCAAGAATGTCATTGCTTTCCTTTTTTAATGTTCCTAGGGCTTTATTTGGGAATATCCAGGGTGGCGGAGGCGTTCTTTGTAAAAAAGAACATGACCAGGATATTCGGAAACAAAATAAGGATTCTGGTGGTACTAATTTTATTCATTGAGCGTGTTTCCTTCAGAAGTGGCCAACCACTATATTTTCAAAAAAAGTAATAAAAAGTAATATGTAATATAAAGTAATATATGTAATATAATAATAATGTAATATATGTAATAATGTAATAATGTTAAAAAAAATAATTGAAAAATAAAGTAATTAAATGAAAATTAGTTACTTTTTATTTTTAATTAAAAGTAAAGTAATAAAAAATTAAGTAATTTTTAACTTAAAAATAATTAATTAGAAAATATAGTTTTAATTAATTACTTTAATTAAATTACTTTAATTAAGTAATTACTTAATAAATTACTTTAATTAAAAAATAAAGTAATAATGTAATATATGTAATATAGAGCAATATGTAATATAAAATATAAAAAAAAGTAATATGACAATATACTTGTTTTTGTTTTTGGAACAAACTCTCGCCATAAAAACACAAATAAAATCCATTAGTAAAACAAGGGTCTATATTTCTTCCGTGTTTTAGAAACTATGAATATTCTTTGTTTTATTTTAACTTATTTTTAAAGTTCTGAAATGCATCATTCGGCTTTTATACTTGTAACAGGAGGATGAATTCTTGATCGTTCCCATTGATTTTGTCTGGGCGTCTGAAGCTGCCAACAGGTGAAGTTCTAGTAGTGTAGCCACAAGGGACTTATTGATGGTTCTTTTACACATTGCGGAAATTCATGCGGATTTAACAATCCGTTTGGAAATTCCGTCCGTTTTCTTGCTAGAAAAAACCTCTAGCTTTTTCCGCAATGTTTTGGTCAAATCAGGACGGAATCTTGGCAAGGCTTTAAACGATTAAAACCATGAGTATGGATTATCAAAAACTACACGATCTTATAAATTTGGTTTAAGGCTACCCCAGCTTCTATGATTTTACGCACCCAGGCTATAAAAAAAAACTAAGAAAAATGGTGTCATTTGGCTCTCTATGGCTCAACAGCTTTCAAAAGAGGATAAGATCATAATACCCTTCTTGATGTTTTGATGATAGCTACAGGGAATATCCACCCTATGGCTACCAATAAATCCTTTCACCCCTTTGACTCTAGGTCACGCTGTTGCAATAATTTGAAATCTTTGCCTTAAAATGCAGCGGTATTTTAGCCATAGTTCGAACAGAAACGGACGGATTTCCGCATGGATTTTCACAATGTGTGAACGAACCATGAGTCCATATGCCTCCACCTCCAAAAGCAATAAAAGTATGCACGCATATTTGCCTTTTAATAAACATTCAGTGGCTAAATGATGTTCTGTTTTCAAGTGTCTAGTAACGGCCATATATCACCATTTGAATATACCTAGATTAAAAAAAATCTCAATAAGAATGTTTTTTATTTTTTTAATAGAATTACGTGTGCACATGCTTTAAACACTGTGCGCATGCTTTTAAACATGCAGATGCTTTTAAACATGTGTGCGCATGTTTTTAAACACCGCCAGATATGGCCTTTTATATTTTTTAATAGACATTCAGTGGCTAAATGATGTTCTGTTTTCAAGTGTCTAGTAACGGCTTTATACCACCATTTAAATATACCTAGATTAAAAAAAAAAACTCAATAAAAATGTTTAAAAGCATGCGCACACGTATTTCTTTTAATTTGCAGTGGCTGAATGGTTCTCTTTCTTTTTGTGTTATCCAAAGGCCATATCTGGCGGTGTTTAAAAACATTCGCACACATGTTTAAAAGCATGCGCATGTTTAAAAGCATGCGCACAGTGTTTAAAGCATGTGCACACGTAATTCTATTAAACAGTTCGTGGTAACGAACTGTAAGTAAGGAGCGACCCGGCTCAATGGTAACCGAAAGTCTAAAAAGCGGAACTTTAATACCAATAGATACATCAAAAGAATCAGATTGTAATTGTGATGTAAAATATATAAGTTTCATCAAGTTTAATCTTACCCATCAAAAGTTACGCGCCTGGGAAAATTTGGCTGATTTTCGAAAAAAGGGGGAAAAACCCTCTAAAGGTTATAGAACCTGAATAAAAATCACACCATCATATTCAGCGTATCAGAGAACCCTACTGTAGAGGTTTCAAGCTCCTATCTACAAAAAATGTGGAATTTTTTATTTTTTGCCAGAAGAAAGATCACGGATGCGTGTTTATTTCTTTTTTTTTTCTTCTTTTTCCCAGGGGTAATCGTATGGACCCAATGGTCCTAGAATATCGTAAGAGAGCTCATTTGAACGGAAATTAAAAGTTCTAGTGCCCTTTTTAAGTGACCAAAAAAATTGGAGGGCAGCTTGGCCCCCTCCCACGCTCATTTTTTTCCCGAAGTCACCCGATCGAAATTTTGAGATAGCCATTTTGTTCAGCATAGTCGAAAATCTAATGAATGTGTCTTTGAGGATGACTTAATCCCCCACTGTTCCCGGGGGAAGGGCTGCAAGTTATAAACTTTGCCCATTGTTTACATATAGTGTTGGTTAATGGCAAGTATACAGGCGTTTTCAGGAGGATTTTTTTCTAGGGGGGGGGGGGGGTCGGGGTTAGAGTAGGGGATACGTGGGAGGATCTTTCCATGGAGGATATTTCCTAGGGGAAAGGGATATTTCTATGAAGGGGGCGCCAGATTTCCCAGCATCATTTAAAAAACGATCAGATATTAAATAAAAAACAAGTTTTTTTCAACTGAAAATGAGAAGCAACATTAAAACTTAAAACGAACAGAAATCATTACGTATATGAGGGGTTTTTCCCTCTAGTCAATACCTCGCTCTTTGCTCTACATTTTTTTTTAGTACTCTCAAAAAAGCCATCTATTCTAATTAACCGGCCTTTGTGATTCGGGGGTTTGTGATTCGGACAAAATTCGAACCTTAGCGTAAAGAGTGAGGTATTGACTTGGGAGCGAACTCCCTAACATACGTAATAAAAACATACGAATATAGAAATTCGTTACGTAAGTTAATTCGTAAGTTACGTCAGAAAAAAATTTCGAGAAAGCCAATTAGCCAAAAAAAAAGGAAAATTAATATGCGAATTTCGTTTTAATTATTCATGTACAGTGAGCCAAAATCAAACTTGCATTAATTCAAAAACGTTCAGAAATTAACTAAAAAAAAACAAGTTTTTTTTAACTGAAAGTAAGGAGCAACATTAAAACTTAAAACGAACAGAAATTAATCCGTATATGAAAGGGGCTTTCCCCTCCTCAACACCTTGCTCTTTACGCTAAAGTTTTTATTGTTTTAAAAAATAAAGTTGTGAGACAGAGTCAAACTTTAGCGTAAAGAGCAAGGCGTTGAGGAGGGGACAGCCCCTTTCATATACGGAATAATTTCTGTTCGTTTTAAGTTTTAACGTTGCTCCTTACTTTCAGTTAAAAAACTTGTTTTTTTTTTATTTAATTAATATGCAGTGGCCGAATGGTTCTCTTTCTTTTGTGTTATCCAAAGATCATATCTCGCGATGTTTTGGCATTGGTTTTCCAGAAAAAGTAAATGACAGAATCAGAAAAAAAACTCTTGAAAAGAGAAAGGGAGTTTGAGTCTGTAGATTTTTTCCGTTAGGGAGTAAATGTCTAAAAAAAAAAATTTTTATAAACTAATAAAATTTATCTGAATATAACTAAACTCGCTGTTTTATTTATTTTGGTTTTGTAAGTGATAGTGAATTATAGTTGACAGACTTACGAAAGGGGGAGGGATCAGGGTCCGGGCTCCGTGATATTTTAAATTTTCCCTGATTTCTGGTCATCTCTTATTCAAACTGTAAATTATAATTAATTTTCATTATTGGGTCCAATATAAATTTTGTTTTTGTACGTTCCTGTAAGCTTAGTACACTACTTTTGTCTATCCGAGGGTGCACATGCTTGTTGCTGTTTTTGAAACGATAGTTAAATTTGACTAAATTTGGTTTAAGCTCACTGAAGTGACTAAACGCATTTAGTGTTTATTTTCTATTTACCGTACAAAACAGGCAGCAATTTCGAAATCTTTAAATTCATTTGTTATTCTGTGTGCGCTACTTGCCTTCAAATTACATTTTTGGAAATAAGAAGCGTCTAGTCATTTAAGTTTGATGTAAAAAAATATTCTTAGGATTTCTTAGGACTTAGAAGGTATAACTTCAAGACTTTGTTCTGGTTAAATAGATCTTGTGCTTTATTTTAAATTCTATTTTCGATGGGGTACTTGGTGCTACTCCTAGTTTTAATTTATGCTTAGGACTTAGCAGGGCCGGATCCAGGATTTTCTTAGGGAGGGGGGAGCGCAAAATAGGTTGATCTGATAAACTCGCATTAGGAGCAAGTTTATTTAACACAAACTTGCGTTAATTAAGTAAATTCTACTACTTTAGTACTACTTTAGACTATGTTTGGGGGGCGCCCCCCTCGACCCTCCCCTGGATCTGCCGCTGGGACTTAGCTTGTATTCCAACTGCAGATGAATCATGTGCTTCATTGCAAGTGTCTAAAAAAATTAGTGAAAAATGGTGATATTTAAGTGAGCTTTTGTGCTTAATTTACATTTTGTTAGCAAGAACGCAACTTTCCCACATGGAATCACGACTATTGATAAGTGAACCAGTGGAATTCGATTATGGACTATCAAACCGTATTTTCTACAACTTCAAATTTGAGTCAGTTCATATCGTTTTTATTTTATCATCTCTCTCACTCTTTCTCTTTCCCTCTCGTAGGTAGGTTCTAACCACAATAGCTGTACATGATGTACGAAAAAAAAATGAAGAGCGCAAAAAATGAAGAAGCAAAAAAGCTAAACAACAGCGAGGATAATTTATGACGTACGAAATGTAATTAATTTATGAACCATATAAATTCATGATTTACGTAATTTAAAATGTGACAATAATGTGACGAAATTTGACGATAAAAACGTAAATTATGACAATAATTTCGACGTAATGTATATGACGTACGAAAAATTGAAAAGCGCAAAAAATGAAGAAACAAAAAGGTTAAACAACAACGAGGATGACTTCCAGCCAATGAATAAAGAAGCAAAGCAAAACGTGAAGCCGTGAAGCAAAGCAAAGAAACCTCTGTGAAGCCGTTTTCAATTCTCAAAATTATGTTCAAAAGAAAAGAAAAAACATTTCGAAGTAATCAAGATTAGAAAGCAAAACTTGAAGAAAAAGTAAAGAAGAAGAGGTACTTGTCAATTAGCTGGTGCACACGCGAGAAGTCAAGTTTGGTTATTGCTAATGAAATAAAACAAAATTAGTTTGAAAAAATAATAGTTTAGAAACAAATTTGGGCTATATATTTACACATTAGTGGTTGGGGGGGGGGGGTTAGAACATAGCATATATTAAATACGTAAACTAACCTAGGTTTTCCCCCTAACACCCCCCCCTCCCCACAAAAGAAAATTTTAAATATTGTAAGCACAATGACAAACCACGCTTGGCGATCCAATTCTCTATTGACTGATACCCGTTTGACTAGTTTCCTTTAGCACCTATCTTGCGTGTGTACCAGCTAATTGACAAGTACTGAAGGAAAATATAAGAAGGAGCCACCTTATGATAACAAAAGCAAAATGGTGGACTGAAAATCAAGCGATAAAAGAAACTACCATTTAAAATTAGAAAAAAATGAATAGAATCTATGCTCAATATATTTTTTGAATTGTCGTATTCTTGATTGGAATTTTTGTCGCTCTTTTGCTTTTCTTATCATAAGGTGGCTCCATTTTAGTTTTTTCTTCCTTTTCTTCTTCAAGTTTTATATTCATTCTTGTGTGCTTCAAAAGGTTTGGTTGTTTTTTCTTGGTGGAATTCCTTGCCAAAACATCTACTCTATTTCGTTATTTACTTGCTAAAAACTATCCTCGGTGTAGGTTTTACATCCATCTCTTTCTCTTTTCAACTTATTCCTTTAACCCTGCCCATTACCGCAGTCGCAGAGAGTTGTGATTGCACGTTGTTGCTTTTCAGTCTCATAAACTACTTCTATGGCTCCAGTGTAACTCAACCCACGTTTGAGTCAAATTCGTTTAATTTAAGTCACTTGAATCAACCCTCGTTCAACTCAATCACCGTTTAATTCAACCTCCATTCAACTTGACCCCAAGTGCAACTCAACCTTCATTCTAATTAACCACCCCCTTAATTCATTCCTCAGCTAAGTTTGTCCCATTTAACTTAGCCCCCGTGGAATTTTTACTCCCATTCAATTTAACTCCTGAAATAGTTTAGATTAGTCCAAGTTATGCGAGGTTGAATGGGGGGGGGGATAGATTTGCTTTATTTGACCACATACAAAGGAAAGAACAATATAAAACGATACAGTATTGATTTTAACAGCCCTTAACCAGCGGTGCTGACCTCCGTTTCATGGCCCTTCAGCCAAACAGGGTAATAGGGTGGTGGGGTGTAGGTTTTACCCCATCTGTCTTTCTCTTCTATCTGTTCCTTTAACCATGCACATTACCGCCATCGCAGAGTTGTGTAATAGGGAGAGGGGCAACCCCCTTGTGCTTTCGTGCATTCTTTCTGTTTACCTTCCCCATATTTCTCCTATTACTCATTTAGAGTAACCAGGTCGCCTCTGGCTGAGCTTACAGATTAACGCCACTGACCCCCTATCCAAACGAAATAACCAGCAACGCCAAGACTCAGATGCCTCTCCTCACGGACAAATGATTTCAAGTCTAGCGTACCAGCCACTCGGCTAAGACGGCTAATAAATAAAGACGGCTAGGAGCATGCCAATAAAGTAAAAGTAGCACCATAAGATTTCCCCTATTTTATAATTTTTCTAAATTTCATGGTCGCTTTTATAATCGTTGAATGTTTCTATTTATTAGATTTACATGTTTCCTTCCATTGTAGCCAGCATTTAAAACCCTTTTAAATAATATTTTCATCTAGCAATTGTATTCCAATCTTTTGGCGGATTAAATAAAAAAAACAAGTTTTTTTAACTGAAAGTAAGGAACGACGTTAAAACTTAAAACGAACAGAAATTATTCCGTATATGAAGGGGGCTGTCCCCTCCTCAACGCCTCGCTCTTTACGCTAAAGTTTGACTTTCTCACAACTCTATTTTTTTAAACAATAAAAAAAACTTTAGCGTAAAGAGCGAGGTTTTGTGGTGGGGACAGCCCCCTTCATATACGGAATAATTTCTGTTCGTTGTAAGTTTTAACGTTGTTCCTTACTTTCAGTTAAAAAAACTTGTTTTTTTATTTAATTTTTGAACGTTTTTGAATTAATGCAGGTTTTGATTTTGGCTCACCGTACATGAATAATTAAAACAAAATTTGCATATTATATTTGGTTAAATGGCTTTCTCGAAACTTGTTTAATTTTATTTACGAACGTTTTTATTAGTAATAAATATACGTAACTTAGAATTAACTTACGTAACGTCCTTCTATATTCATAAATTTTTAACACGTATATTATGGTGTTCGCCCCCTAGTCAATACACTGCTCTTTAAACTATAGTTAGATTTTTTTTTCCAGTTCTTTAAAAATTACATCTTAATCACAATCAGTTGATCAGTTGAAAAACTTATTTTTTTTTATTTAATTCCTGATCTTTTTCTTTAATAATGCTGGGAAATCCGGCGCCCCCTTCATAGCAATGTCCCTTCCCCCATGAAAACTTCCTTCATGCAAAGATCCTTCCATATAGCCCCCGACCCTCTCCTTCCCCCACCTACCAGAAAAAATCTCCTCTGAAAAAGTCTGTATACTTCCCAATAACCAATACTATATGTTAACATTGAGTAAAGTTCATAACTTTCAGCCCTCCCCTGGGGACTTTGGGGGATCAAGTCATCCTAAAAGACATTGTTATTATATTTTCGACCATGCTAAAGAAAATGGCTATCTCAAAATTTTGATTGGATGACTTTGGGAAAAAAATGAGCCTGGGAGGGGGCCTAGTTGCCCTCCATTCTTTTTGGTCACTTAAAAAGGGCACTAGAACTTTTAATTTCCGTTCCAATGAACCCTCCCAAGATATTCTAGGACCACTGGGTCAATACGATCACCCCTGGGGAAAAAAAAAACAAAAACAAAAAAAACAAACAAACAAACAAATAACCACGCATCCGTGATCTTTCTTCTGGCAAAAATGCAAAAATCCACATTTTGTATATATGAGCATCAAACCTCTACAATAGGGCTCTCTGAAAAGCTGAATATGATGGTGTGATTTTCATTAAGATTCAATATCTTTTAGAGGGTCTTTCTCTCTTTTTCTAAAAATAAGCCAAATTTTCTCAGGCACGTAACTTTTGATGGGTATAATTAAACTTGATGAAACTTATATATTTGAAATCAGAATTAAAATTTCATTCTTTTGATGTATCTATTGGTATCAAAATCCCGTTTTTTAGAGTTTCGGTTACCATTGAGCCGGGTCGCTCCTTACTTACAATTCGTTACCACGAACTGTTTGATAACTTTTCACTGGGTCAAGAAGGCGAGATAAAACCGGTTAAGAAGAAACCGGTTGAAGAGACCGGTTAACAAAGAAGACATTACGCACCACGATATACAAAATAAGCAACAATAAAAAACGGGAAAAATGTATTATCAGGCTATATCTGGGACCATCAAGGGGAGGGGGTTGCATTACCGGAGAGGTGCCAAATATTTAGAAAGAGCATACAATAAGTAATTCAAATTTGTATTTTATTTGCTTGCTTCCTTTAAATATTGCCGACCACAGCAAATTTACCGAGTATAGTTAAGATAAATAAGCTGAGTTCAATGGTGTTGAGTTACACACACACACACTCTCTTTTAGGTATATGAGCTTAGGTATAGGGATCTTAAATTTTTAAGTTCTGTGGGAGGGGATACAGCTTCACCTTTCCGCCTCTTGCATGACTTCATAGGTCAGACTTTTTAAATACTGGTTCAGTGGCTATTTTGGTAAGATAATTGTCATTTTTAGTATTATAGACATAACAATCTGTAAATTATGTAGCGCTTGTCTTGCTGTATGTTTCTTTTCTTTTTTTCCCTTTTTTTCAAATCTTAAAAAAGAAACCCTAGGTGATATTTAGAGACATCAGCTTGATAGGCTTATTGAAAAAAAACAAAACACTTCTGTCATTCAACTCTCCGTGGTAATGAACTGTAAGGGGGTGAATCTGTGGAATAGCGACTGATACTCTAGAAAAGTTATTTTCATAACAATTATTGCAACAAAACAGTTTGTTTTATGCTGATTCTAAACATGTAAAATACATAAACTTTAATGTTATCCATCAAACGTTACGAGCCTGTGTAATTTTGCCTGGTTTTGGAAAAGGGGGTGGAAGCACCATCAAAAAGTCAAGGTATCTTAATAAAAATAAAACCGTCAAATTCAGCATTTCACTTTATCCTACTGTAGAGGTTATAAGCTCCTATCTGCAAAATCGTGGAATTTTGCATTTTTTTTTACTAGACGAAAGATCATGGATGCGTGTTTATTTGTCTGTTCGTTTCTTCCTAGGGGTGATCCTGCCGAACACATGGTTCTAAATGATTTGGACATTGCTCGTTTGATCGGGAGCTAAATGTTTTAAGGCCTTTTTAAGTAACCAAGAACACTGGAATGCAACTAGCCACCCAACTCCTTTTTTTCCCAAAAGACATCGGATCAAAATTTTGAGTTAACAGTTAGCTTAACATAGTTGAACAATTTGAACAAAAGCTTAACTTTTGAAAATTTTTTACTTAATGGCTATCGCAAAATTTTTATGCATTCAGGAAAAAAGGGTCGTGGGGGGGCCTAGTTGCCCTCAAATCTCTTTTGACTTTCAAAAAATGAACTAGAACTTTCAACTTCCAATCAAATTAGCCCTCTGTGAAATTTTTACGAGCATCCCTTCCATAAGAACCATATATACCCCCAGGGCAAAAGTTACAACGTTTGCCTTCGGGCCCTGGGGGGCTTTGTCGACCCCGGAGTTTTCCTTATATGCTCTTTGAGCTATTTTTTTTTAAATGAATAGCTCGAAGTTCTTATTAGATGGGTTTGAGAAAAAAAGGGCGGGGAGGAGGGGGACTAGTTGCCCTCCAATTACTTTGGACTCTAGAAGGGGAAGTAGAACTTTCAATTCCCAGTTAAATGTTTATACGAGAATCCCATCCATAAGAACCTTATATGCCCCCAGGGCATAACTTACAACGCCTGCTCCCGGGCCCTGGGTGGTTGTGTCGTCACCGAATTTTTTGTTATGTGATCTTCGAACTATTTTGACAAAATAGCTATCTCGAAATTTTTATCGGATGCATTCGGAAAAAAGGGCGTGGGGGGCTGGTTACTCTCTGATTTCTTTTGACGCTTAAAAAGAGAACTAGAACTTTCAATTTCCAATCAAATGAGCCTTCTATGAATTTTATACGAGCATTCCTTCCATAAGAACCATATATGCCCCCAGGCCATAGCTTATAACCCTTTTCCCGAAGACTGTGGGGGAGTGTCCTGCTCGAAGATATAATTTCCAGAACTTTCAACTACGTTGAACAGAATGTTTATCTCAAAATTTTGATTGGATGTGTTTGGGGAAATGGTGGGCGTGGAAGGCTAGACTTTTGAATTTCCAATTGAATGAGCGATTTTTGAAGTTTCTACAGCAAAGCCTTCTATAAAAAGCTTATATGCCCCCAAGGCAAAACTTACAACCCTTTCCCTGGGGGCTGTGGGTGGAGTGTCCTCTTCAAAATATAATTAATATCTTGAAATAAACTACGTATAACGAAATGGCTATCTCAAAATTTTGATTGGATGTGTTTGGGGAAGTGGTGGGCGGGGAAGGGGTGTTAGTTGCCTTCCGATCACTTTCGACCCATAAAAAGGGCACTAAAACTCTCGATTTTCCAATCGAATGAGCCTCCTTTGAAGTTTTAACGACGACCCCTTCCATATGAAGAGGCCTCTGGAAAAAAAAATAATCATAGGCAGCACAATAGTAAAAACGATGAGTAAAAACGATGTTGGCACAATGTATTATTTATTTTTGCCTTTAGACCAGGGCACTTCTGTATTGGCACTTACGATATCCGAAAGAGTTGTCGTAGAAACTTCGGAAAGGGCTCATTCGATTGGTAATTGGTATGGCTTGTGCCCTTTTTAATAGTCTAAAGTGATTGGAAGGCAACTAACGCCCCTCCTACACCCACCATTTCCCCAAACACATCCAATCAAAATTTTTAGATATCCCTTTTGTTCACTGTAGTTGATTTAAAGATAGAAATTATGTTTTTAAGGAGGACACTCCCCCACCACCCTCAGGGCAAGGGTTGTAAGTTATGCCCTGGGGGCATATAAGATTTTTATAGAAAGCGTTGTAGTGGAAACTTCAAGAGCTTATTCGATTGGAAATACAAAAGTCTAGTGCCCTTTTTAAAAGTCGAAAGTGATTGAAGGGCAACTAACCCCCTTCTCACGCCCACCTTTTCCCCAAACACATCCAATCAAAATTTTGAGATAGCCATTTTGTTCGACGTAATTGAAAGTTCTAAAAATTAGGTGTTTGAGGGTGACAACCCCACCAGAGCCCTCAGGGCAAGGATTGTAAGTTATGCCCTGGGGGCATATAAGGTTTTCATAGAAAGTGTTGTCGTAGAAACTGTAAAATGGACTTATTCGACAGGAAATTAAAATGGCTAGTGCCCTTTTTAATAGTCAAAGTGATTGAAGGGCAACTAACCACCCTCTCACGCCCACCTTTTCCCAAAACACACCCCATCAAATTTTGAGACAGCCATTTTGTTCAACATAGTTGAAAGTTGTGGAAATTAGGTCTTTAAGGATGACACCCCCCCCCAGCCCTCAGGGCAAGGATTGTAAGTTATGCCCTGGGGGCATATCAGGTTTTTATAGAAAGCGTTGTCGTAGAAACTTCAAAAATGGCTCATTCTATTGTAAATTGAAAAGGCTAGAGCCTTTTTTAATAGTCGAAGGTGACTAAAGAACAACTAACCTGCCTCTCACGCCCACCATTTCCCCAAACACATACAATCAGAATTTTTAGATAGCCATTTTTTCAACGTAATTGAAAGTTCTGGAAATTAGGTCTTTGAGGATGACAACACCCCGCAGCCCTCAGGGAAGGGTTGTAAGTTATACCATGGGGGCATATGAAGTTCTTATAGATGAAGTTGTCGTAGAAACTTTAAAAAGGGCTCATTCAATTATAAATTGAAAAGGCTAGAGCCCTTTTTAATAGTCGAAGGTGACTGAAGAACAACTAAACCCCCTCTCACGCACACCATTTCCCCAAACGCATCCAATCGAAATTTTGAAATATTCATTTTGTTCAATGTAGTTGAAAGTCCTGAAAATTAGTTCTTTGAGGATTACAAACCCCCCCCCCTCCCCTTGGCCCTCCACTACCCTCAGGGCAAGGGTTGTAAGTTATGCCCTGGGGACATATATGGTTTTTATAGAAAGTTTTGTCGTAGAAACTTCAAAAAGGGCTCATTTGATTGCAAATTGAAAGGGCTAGTGCCCTTTTTAATAGTCGAAAGTGAATCGAGATCAACTAACCCTCCTCTCGCGATTACGATTTCCCCAAACGCATTCAATTAAAGTTTTGAGATAGCTATTTTGTTCAACGTAGTTGAAACTTCTGGGAATTATGCATTTGAGGATGACAAACCCCCGAGAGCTCCGAGAGCAAAGGTTGTAAGTTATGCCCTGGGTGCAAATGAGGTTTTTATAGATAGCGTTGTCGTAGAAACTTCGAAGGGGCTCTTTCAATTGGAAATTGAGAGGGCTGGTGCGCTTTTTAATAGTCAAAAGTGATTGGAGGGTAACTAACCCTCCTCTCACGCTCACCATTTCCCTAAAAACATCCAATCAAAATTTTCAGATAGCCATTTTGTTCAACGTAGTTGAAAGGTCTGAAAATTATATCTTTGAACCCTCCCCCCGTAACCCTCAGGACAAGGGTTGCAAGTTATGCCTTTTGGCATTTAACGTTTTTATAGAAATTTTTGTCGTAGAACCTTCAAGAAGGGCTCATTTGATTGGAAATTGAGAGAACTAGTGCCCTTTTTATTAGTCAAAAGTTATCAGAGGGCAAATGTCACCCTCCAGGCCTATCATTTTCTAAAACAGTTCCAATCAAAATTTTGATATAGCTATTTTGTTAAGCCTATCAGAAAGGTCTGAAAATTATGTCTTTGAGGATAACAAATCCCCCCCCCAGCCCTCAGGGCAATGGTTGTAAGTTTTGTCCCTGGGACATATAGGGTTGTTATAGAAAGTGTGGTCATATAAACTTCAAAGAGGGCTCATTAGATTGGTAATCAGACACTCTAGTGCCCTTTTTAAGAGTCAAAGCGATCAGAGGGCAGCTACTCTCTCCCCCCTACACACACTTCATGTTGTCCTGAATTGCGTCTAATAGAAGTTTTGAGATAGCCATTCTATTCAAAATAGTTCTAAATATCATATAACACGGCTTTTGGGGCTGAAACAAACCCCAGAGACTAGGGGCAAGGGTTGTAAATTATGCCCAGGGGGTATGGTTCTTATGGAAGGGATGGTTGTTTAACTTCAGAAGAGGCTCACTCTTTCCACCTGAAAAAGGTTATGTCAATATAAAACGAACAGAAATTAATAAAAAAAACTTTTTAACTGACAATGCACATTTTTTCAGTAAATTCATAACGATAAATCAAAGTTCAAATAGGGATAAAATCCTTTTAATAGACAGTGATAATGATAACAGTGATAGAAATTCACAAAAATACCAGATATTTTGGTCACATATTCAGTGACCGTCATCAGTAATAAAAGTATTTTTATTTGAACTTTTATTTTTTATTTTTTTTATTTTTTTTGTACACAAATGAATGTGCATTGTCAGTTTAATACACATATACTGATATTTAGTAATCAAAATGTTAATATTATTTGACTTATTAAAGCTATAAAAGTAAAAACATTCATATTTTTTTTTTTTAGTAAAGTGCAAATTATGTTCTGCCCTTGGGAAGGCATAGGGGTTTTGAGCCCAACTTATGTTAATTTCTGCTCGTTTTGAGTTTGACTCGGTTATTTATTGTAATTTCTGTTGGTTTTGGGTTTCATTTATTTATCGATGCTGATTTGTGGTAGTTTCATGCTTGGTAGATTGTTGGATTTTATTTTTGCTTTGTTCTTACTTTTCTTTGTTCTTTACTTTTCTTTGAAAAACTTATTTTGTGGAAAAAGTTTTTTTTATTAATATCAAGCTAAAAGACTCCAATGAAATCTTTTCTTTGTAATATACATTATGTTTATGTTCATCAGGCTACCCTTTTTTCTACCATTATCACTTAAGTGTCAACTAATTTAAAATGTTATCACTTTAAATCCAATATTCAATCAGGTACTAAAGCACTGGATATCTTAGAGTAGGCAGAGTAGATCAAGGCCATACCCATAGAGAGGGGGTAGAGGCGGTTTTAACCCCCCCCCCCCCCCCCGAAATGTTTGTCTGACTCGTAAAAACGTAATAAAATTAGATATATATAATTTTTTTTTAGGTTTTTTGTGTAACTCCCCCCCCCCCCCGATTTTTTTTTTTTTTTTAGTAAAACCCCATCCGAAAAAAAAATCCTGGGTATGGCCTTGCAGTAGATACCCATTATATAATGGATCAAATTATCAAGAAACAACAAAGAAGAATATTATTAAAGCCATATACGGGTCCGTTGGGGCTGGGAGGAAGGGTCATCGTTAAGGTAACGAATATTTAGCTAGGGTAACAAACAGGGGCATAGCTCCAGTATTTTTTATGGGGGCAAGAGGGTCCATATCCTGATAGTCAAGGGGCACGGGCTATATAATAATTTCCTCTCCTTATTACTGGGAGATTGGCAACTTCCCCCTCCCCCCCACACAAAAAAAAACGACGCCCCTCGTAACAACCCGTTCTGGGAAAAAATAATACATTGAAACATGATGGCTCTTCACTATAGACAACGCTATTTTTTTGCTTCTGATATCTTTTCAGCATTGATGTTCGGTATGAAAATCTCTTTGAAACCAATCTTACGAGAAAATTGAATTTGTCTGGAGCTTATAAATGCAAATTCAGGGCAAAAGTTGTTTTTTTTTTATTTCGGCAAAAACAGTATTTAAAACAGTCGCACCAGTCCACGATAACAGAAAGGGGTACAGAATGTATTTCTAAAATCTAGGAGCAAACTTTGCTTATTTTTTGTCGTTTTTTTTGGGGGGGGGGGTAAAGGTGTAGAGCTGCGAAAAAAGAGAATATTCTTAATATAAGAGAAATAAGAATAAAAGTAAATAAGAAAATAAGAATTAAAATAAGAATAAAAAGAAAATAGCCTATTAATAAAGTAAAAGTAGTAGGCTACCATTATTTTAAATATTTTATGCTCCTTTTCAACATAATATTCGTTAGCCTAATAATTCACAGCCACGGACAGCCCCTGACAGAATAATAAATAGCCAAGAGTGAGAGAAATATTCCAAAATTGCAGGGTTCGTTGTCGAAGCTAATTTTAGTAATTTACTGGAAAGTATTCCCTTCCCTTTCGCCAAAGTTAGGGCTCTCCCTGATAGAAATTGGAAATTCCAAATCCTCCTGAAAATTAACATATGTAAATGCACGAAGAGTAAACACAAAATATAAAATGGTCAACTTTCATTAACATTAATTTTCAGGGAGATATCGGAAAGCCTAGTTTTTTTTCAGCGGAAACCCACAGATTGTACGGGTAGCAAAGGGACTTCTCCACAGCCACAGAGCTCTGGTACCTCTCCTCTAGCACTGTCCTACTGTGTAAAGCTATCGCTGCTTTGATCCCAAGTAGTTTCTCCGTGGGGAAAATTGACAATGCACATGGCATATGCTATCAAAACTAAGAAAAATCAGGAATGTTTTGAGACGCAAAGAGATCCCTGGAAGCATGCTTCGTTTATAGAGAGGCCTGATAAAAAGCCTCTCATTAAGTTTTTCTAGTTTGAGCAAAACAGGTGGCCAGACTGGATCAAAAAGTGGCCCTTTAATCCAACCAAGGTAAGTTAAAGTTCGAAGGATTGATTAATGACAAGATTTGGGGAAGGGGATTAACCTAGGATAAGGCTTAGATGTAGAACTTCATTTCCAGGTGAAGAGGGGGAGGAATTCGTTTAATGTGGAAATTAAAAGTTCAATTGCTTACCAAGGACAGACTCATATTCATCCGAGCAATAAAATAGTAAGCTATCTAATAAGTGAGATAGCTTGTTTTGGTTTGAATCAGAACACGAAGTCTTATTTTTAGCAGAAGTAAGGATACGTCTAGGAAACATGCACATGGCGGAGGGGAGTTTGACCTCTATTTCATCCCCTTTGAGATCTCGAAAAATTGAATTTATTCCTTTGGATAATGAGGAATTGGTTGAAAATGCAAATTAAAAGAAACTTACAAAATTCGGAAATTTTGCGATGCCAGGATATCAGCTATATACGTGTGTCTGGATGGTTTTAGGGGCACTTGCACCCCCAAGTAGATCAAAATTGTGTACTAATTACAGGGAAGAAGGGCAAATTTACTAGTTGGGAAGCCCCGATTTCTTTGGTGCCACATTTAGACTTTAAATCTTTATTCACTCCTGTACGTGCTGCCCAGGATAGACTTGTTTCAGCTTTAAAAGGGTGAACTATCAAATAAACAAGTCATTGTAATTTTCAATATGATTAGTTTCTTTTCCCCTCTTTTAAAACCGTGCTTTCTCCCATAAATTCCCCCTACTTCCAAAGAAAATTATATAAAAAGAATAAAAAGTCCATATTCATGCCTACAAATTTTGCAAGCGAATTGGTAAAGAAGTTTTAAAAGTCAATTTATCACAGGTGAGGCCACATCTTGATTGCCAGCATATGGCTGTCGACATTTCTTTCATGGTTGGTCAATTTTGGAACTATTGTGGAAATCCATTTCTTGGGCTATTTAAATACGTCCTGCAAGCCGGTCTTTTAATGTCATTTAATGTATGACGGTATTTAGGCTTAAGAATTTTGAAACATTTTAATCTTTAAAATCAGGAGTCGACGTCACAGCTAAGCCACTTACTCTTTGACAACTTCCTTGATATTGAAAATATGAGCTTATGATAAGTTTTCCCTATTTAATTCGCTTTTAACGGAACTTAGTTTCAATTTTTTCTCAATATCGATATTGTTTTTTAAGTGGGGGTTATTATCCAAAAAAGTAGACAAATAATATGAAATTTGGAATAGATTCATATATAGATTCCGGGACTGAGTGAATCGTAAAAGTCTTGCATTTTTGTGAGAACATTGGGTCTCAATTCCCCACCCCGTATTACGTACGCACCTGGAACCATCCTTAGATCAGTGTGAACAAATGTCACTACCCGGTTTCAGTGCGTTAATAAACTATCAACGCATGTATATACTATAAGGTGTAAAGCAAGTTATTTTTCTGTATAAGTAAGCAAGTACACACTCTTAAAGATTGAGTTTTTTTGCTTTGTAAGCATGGTAAACACACGTATGTGTAAATACACTTTGTACAAAATACAACAGTTGTGGTATGTATTTAGAAAAGTGTGTACTGACAATAGGAAGAACCCCAAAATTATTAGGGTGGCGTGGGAGCAAATTAAAAAAAAACAGAAGAACTCAAGGAAATTCTCGGAAGAATTGTAACAATTTTAAAATCTTATGGGCCACTTACCCAAGAGCCCCTCCCCTGTAGGCCTAATTACTTTTTTCGAGACTTTAAGACCAAGGACGTGAAAATGATGATTTTTTTTCTTTTTTTTTAACCTATTAAGCAGAAACTTACTGTTAAGTGGCTGTTTGAGTATCTATAAAAATTAGGAAAAATCAGGAATTAAATATTTAATAAAAAAATTAAAAAGACGTCCATATGAAGTTGTGCAGTTTTTGGTACTAGCGGGTACAAAATTAAAAAAAGAAATGTAGGTAAAAATCAGCAAGACATTATCTACAAACAAAGAACATCAGACGTCTTAGAAAGGTCTAGCTTTCTTTCGAATATTTTCTTGTCTTTGGGAATCGACAGATTGTTAATGTTAAAATTTTTACAAATGAAAAGCGCTCTCATTTTTAACTAATCAGTTTTGCTTATTTATTTTAATGGTTCAACAAAAATGGCAACACTGCTGAAAATGTGTTTTTGTCTTAAAAACTTCATAATTTCGAGAAAAACAAAAGGGAATTCCTAGAAAATAACGATAGGTCGGGGGGTAAGACGTTTTTTTTATGTTTCTTGAACTTCAAAGGTTAACATTTTAGGTCAAATCTTATTCTAAGGATTTTGATGCATTTTTTAATATATTGAATTTTTAAGCGGTACTACTCTGATTAGGATTTGGAAATCAATGGCTGGCTCGCATGTAGAAGTGTTTCATGAGGATAAGTGTAAAGAATAGGAAATTATGTAAAAATGTAAAATATAGGAGAAAAAATAAATTTACAAACGAAAAAACAGAAATCAGACAATGAATTGGAGGGACTGATACCCAAAAGGGCTGAGAAATCGGGTGAAATTACAAATTCTTGGAGGTTTCAAAGCCCCTTCCTCAACGTACATACTTGATTAATTGATTACACGACAAAGCTTGAATAAGCTTTATAATTTTGGAAAGGGCCTAGGTTGCTTAGCGGGTCCAGTGTATTCCCTTTCGGAAAATTTCCTCAGAAAAGCTCCCACTCCCCTTGGAAAATTGCCAACCAATGGAAAATTCCTGTATCCGGGAAATACTTCTAACACATCAATCGTTCCGATCCTGGGAAAACTTTTCCTGATTTCCGCAAAATAAGAAAAATCACACTCCCGAAAAGGTAAATGATCATGAAAATTACAGCATTAGATTCAGCATATTAAAGAACCCTATTGTGGAGGGCTTGAAGCTCCTATCTACAAAACTGCGTACTTCTATCATAGGGTAACTCTTCTACAGTTGCCACTAATTTCATATTTTCAAATTATTTTCTTTAACCTTTATCTTATCCCGCTATGATAACTCAACCCACCCCTATAAATAAACACGAAAAATGGTTAGTATGAATCAAAATAAAAAAATAAATGCAATGGGATATTCCAAAAGACATTTTCTGCCTATATTTTGCAATATAAGTAGAATATACCGAAATTCTTTCTTTTCTTCATTATATTTATTTTTCATACGTTTTCTTTGGCAGTTCAATTTTGTATGCAGGGGGAAGTTTCCTGGGAATATTTTCCAAGAGGGAGAGATTTTCCGGGGGATGGAGTTTTCTAGGGGGATTTTACAGGTGCAAATTTTTCGCAGAGGCTGCTCACTTTCTCTTGGCTGTTCAATTTTGCTCGTGGAGGTCATTTTACACGACCGGGGGAATTTTCCATGGGGAGAATACGGATAACACCGTTGTAGCTATAGTCTGTAGTGCCGTATGTTTATGTGTCTGAATGGTTTTTGCACAAAAAAAGGAGGATTCTCTTATATATTATATTTGTAATGGACCAAATAAATTACACTGCAAAGGTGTAATTCCGGTGTAGTATTACAGATTTCGGTGTAATATTGTAAATTCCAGTGTAATTCCGGCGTAATATTTCAAATTCTGGTGTAATTCTGGTGTAATTTTGTAGATTCCAATGTAATTCCGGTGTAATATTGAAAATTCCGATGTAATTCCGTTTTATTTTTTTTATTTCGGTATAATTTTGTGAATTCCAGCATAAAATTATAAATTTCAGTATAATTCCGGAGTAATTTTGTAAATTTTGGTGTAATGTTGTAATTTCCGGTGTAATTTTGTAAATTCCGATATAGTTTTGTTATTTCCAGTGTAATTACGGTGTAATATTTGTAATGGATCAAACAAATAGTCTAAAATATTTGTAATAATGCCAGACTTAACACATTCATATGTAAATAGACTGTGACCCGCAATTCTAAATAACACACATATTTCTAAGACATTGAGTTTAAAGTTCGAACATTTCAGTAACTATTTTCCATCTGCCCATTTAAAAGGGTGTTAATTAAACTGATCTTTGATGCTCCTTGTGCAAAATTTTGTTTGATTTTTTGCAAGATTTTTTTCTGAAGAGTGAGTTTCACAATATTGAAAAGAAAATACGGATTAGTTCCCAAGCCTAACAGTCTCACAGTAATCCTCGGAAGACTGAAATCAATGTTTCTTTTATGAAGGGTTTAAAGCAAATTATAAGGTTAAAATGAGAGAGCCAAGATTAGCTTTTCCTCTTTTTGAAACTTCATTTCCCTGGAACGATCTAATATTTTTTCTGAAAAAAAAATTCTACAATAAAGAAGAGAAGAGATGCAAACGATGATTGCTTTCCAAGTGGAACAGTACCACGGTACTCCTCAGAAGGTAATTTTTGAACTCTTTTATGAAGGGCTTAAATCAAATTATATTGTTAAATGTTATTGTTGGAATTGCTGTTTCCTCTTTCTGAAACATTCTCTCCTTGAAAATATTTGCCCTCACTAAACAAGGTTCAGTATGAAACTATTTAATATTAAAAGTGTCAGGATTAGTGGGATAGCTGGCGCCACAAATCTGGCTATAAGAATGATACAGCCATATTTGAAAATTTACTTAAATTTTTTGACTGTATAGAGAACACCTTTTGATAATGATGTAGTTTTCTTTTACTAAAAGAAAAAACAAATTTTAATAAGGCCAATTAATACCGTCTTCTACCACTGATCAGATTTTAAGCGTCTGTACTTAGGGAAGAAAAAACTTGAAAAGGTACCACTGCAATGGATGACGTCAATGTTTCAGAGAATATAGAATTTTAGCTGGTTGAAATTAGAGCGTTGGAGCGGGCAAAGGCCCCTTTTACTATATATTTGACACTTTTTTATGATTTTGGGGGTCTTCATATCTATTTTAGTCTCAAATGTGCAATCAACGAGCTCAGACTTACCATTGACGAGTAAAAAAATTTGTAATATATGTCTGTAAGTGGGCACGTCTTTGGGGTTAGAGTTGGAGGGTACATGGACCCGAGGGCTCTAATTCAGGTGTTTTGATTAAGTATATTGAAAGTTCTTCCATAATTGTGATTCCAACAAGATCTGACGTGTCCACAGTTTGTAAATTGTGTACTAAAAATATTTGGATTCTCGATGTTAACTCAGCAGAAATAGCCTCAGATTTGCAATCAGCAAGCTCAAGATTGTTTTAGGCCATTTATTTTTTGGGGGGATATATTGTAATTTTTATCTTGGCCAGATTTATCTTTTCTCCTTTTTATCTTTGGAAAAAAATAAACTTGGGAACATTCGAATCCTAGAAAAAGAAGCTTTTAGAGACCTCTCAAATGCTTCTTTCGTGAGAGAAAACATTTCTTGTTTCCGAGACCGCTCAATCTTTAAAGGTGTGTATCACTAAACAATAGCAAATAGGATACAGTTTTCTAATTTGAGTAGAAATGACAACACTATCCTGTGCCAAGATTAAGAAAACTGGCTCATCTTGGCTAGTAAAACATGATGTATCTAGAGAAAAAGGTTAAACAAATTGTTTTGACCCCGATCAGTAAATGTACCAGGACAGATTAACTGAGTTGGCGTGGGCATGTCTTCTGAAAGGACAAAATTTGCGTTTTCAGAGTGGTTTTGCTAAAGAGTACACGAGGCAGTAAGAGAGATGCTGATTAACCCTTTTAAGGGGATTATCCCTAGATTCTGATGCTTAGAAAATTTGTGTGCCTACCAATTAAATCGCATAGAATCTAATCAACTCGCATAAACAATTTAAGCATATTGTACAGTGGCGTCAATGTCTAGAAGTATAGTCAGAGGGGGTCAAGATGTAGTTCCTAACATTTAGGACTGGTCAATTTTGTACTTTTTTCTATTTTCAGTGAAAATAATCAAAAAAAGAATTTTTTAATGAAAATACTGAAAAGTGATTTTAAAATCTATGGATGCAAATATCTAACCCCCCCACTATTTAACACCCTTGGTATCTTCTAAATTTCAAATCAATACACAGCGTGGGATTTAATTTATAATTCCTTATAGCCTTTGTGAACCCCCTGGGAGTCGGTTATAGCATTAGTGTTAAAGGGGTGGGACAAAATAAGAGTTTTTGCCACTATGGTAGCGTTAGATTACTTAGGTTTGAGTCGAGATTATATTTTAGACATACCCACAAAAAGTAGGTGGAATTTTTAATCTAATACGAAATTACTTTAAATTTAATCAATCAATCAATATCTTTATTGCCCAAAAATAAACACCCAAGGCTTCAATATGGAGTAGATGAACGAAAAACAAAACAAAAAACAAAACAACAAAAAATAAAATAAAAAGAAGAACACACTCACGAAGAACACGAAGAACACTATACTACCGAGAATAACACATAGCAGGATGGAGGCTGTTTATCCTATCAAACCTAGAAAAATTAGAACGGTTTATTAAGTAATACGCATTACGTATACGCATTACGCATTACGCATACGCATTACGCATTATGATGATTATTAAAACGAGCAGTTTAGTAGAATGCTAATATGGAATTTGCTGGGGTATATAGCAATTACCATGCTATTTGCTCGGGTATATAGCAATTACCATGTTATTCTGGTCCTTTATGTTCCTTCCTATGATATTCTGGGCCTTTACGTTCATTCCTATGTTATTCTGGTACTTTACGTTCCTTCCTATGCTATTCTAGGCCTTCCTATGGTATTCTGGGCCTTTACGTTCCTTCCTATGATATTCTGGGCCTTCGTTATACTATGTTCCGTCTTGTACTTGTTACATAACATGTTATGAAGGAGTTATCCCAATTTACAGCTTAGTGTTAACTGACAGACTTCCAAATACGAACATTTTGAAAAGCAGACAAAAAATCAGACATTATAATCAGAATTATTTGATTAACATTTAAAAAGGGGTAATGAGATATATGATCTGTATAATACACAAGTGATGTTTGATAAGTATTGTCAATTTAAAATAGGATCTAACGTCCCCTTCGTCCCCCCCCCCCCATTTATGAGGGCCGGGGGGGGAGGAGTCAAATTAGGAGGCCCCAAGGAGTTATTAACACGGGTAAATTTTTTATAAATTTGAAAAATGCCTAATGACGAATCGGAAATGGTTGATTAACATTTGCAAAAAAAAGGGGTAATGGGCTTTGCGAATTGGAGGAGATGGGGTGGTTATGCACTGTATAATACACAAGTGATGTTTTGGAGAGTATTGTCAATTTAAATAGGATCTAACGTTCCCCGGGGGTTTAGTTAAATTGGGTTGAGTTGCACGAAGGTTCAGTAGTACGAGAGTTCAGTAGTACGGGGGGTTCAGTTGTACAGGTTTTCGGTTATACAGGGGTTCAGTTACATGGAGGGTTCAGTTGAACGAGGGGGGGGATTTGCAATTTGGAGGAGATGGGGTGATAGTGCACTGTATAATACACAAGTGATTTTGGATAGTATTGTCAATTTAAAATAGTTTAGAAATAAAAAAAATAACAAAAAAGGACTGAAAAGTGTTGTGAGTGAGAGGGACTCCATGAACGGTTGAGAGGCACGAGAGTTCAGTTAAAGGGGGGGTACAGCTACATGGAGGTTTAGTTAAATGGGGATCAAGTTGCATGAGGGGTTCAGTAGCACGAGGGTTCAGTAGCACGGGGAATCAGTTATACAGGGGTTCAGTTACATGGGGGGAGGGGGGAATTGTTACCTGATTCTTTTATTCTAACTTAACTTGTAGGAATAGGACTTCATTCCATTGGCTAAATCAGTTTATTCATCTATAATGGTGAACAAAAAGACTATTAATTCTCCGTATTCTTCTTCTTCTTCTGATCATGCGCCCATGCCTCCCATGCCTCCTTCTCACTCGGGATCAGTTGACGTCTTAATATCCGATAGAAGTTGCATATTCCACTCGTTCTCCACACCTCGTAATATCCGTCATGAGTGATATAGTGGGAGTCATCGATCTTAGGTTCCCGATCTAGAAATGAAAATTAAAAGGCTTAAAATATATGGAATTTGTATAAGCTGTAATGGACAAAAATACGTTAAAAGACGGTTCCCGTGAAATTATTGCAGTTTTCTTTTAAAATGAACGATTTTCAATGCGAAGATTTGTTATCGTTAGGGATAGTTTGCTACTTCTGACAGAAAATTTTTATCACAATAAAAAAATTGTTACTTCTAAGAAAAAATTTAGCATATTCTACAGAAAACTTGCTAGTTCAAAAAGAGAACTTGTTACCATAATTTTCTGAGCTGAATTTCTTAGCCATTCATAGGTATGTGTTGTCTGAAACCTATGATTTGAGATGGTTAATTTGCTATTATTGACTTTTCAGAGCTAGGTTTCTTAGCCTTTCATAGATGTGTGCTGTCAGAAAATTATTATTTGGGATTTTTAGTTTGCTTTTTGGACTTTTCAGAGCTAGGATTCTTAGTCGCTCATAGTTGTTTGTTGTCTGAAACCTGTAGTTTGGGATGAGTAGTTTGCCATTTCAGGCTTTTCTTAGCTAATTTGTCTTAGCATTTCGTAGGTTCTTGTTGTCTGAAACTTATGATTTGTGGTGTCTAATTTTCTATTTCCAATTTTTCATTGCCAGATTTCTTAGCATTTCATAGATGTGTATTGTCTGAAACGTTTGATTTGGAGTGGGTGGTTTGCTATTTTTTGACCTTTCTTAGCCGATTTTCTGAGCCTTTTATAGGGGTTTGTTGACTGAAGGCTATGATCTGGGATGGGTAGCTTGCTATTTTTGACTTTTCTAAGCAGGATTTCTTAGTCTCTCATAGGTGTGTATTTTCAGAAAATTATGATTTGGGATGTGTAGTTTGCTTTTAGGACTTTTCAGAGCTATGATTCTTAGTCTCTCATTGGCGTTTGTTGTCTGAAACTTCTAGTTTGGGATGAATAGTTTGCCGAGAAGTTAACTTTAGCATACTATGGTTTTATGGCCTGAAACCATGAAATAGAATAGTTAATTATCTGTTTAGGGTTTTCAGACCTAGGTTTTTTAGATTTTCGTGCGTGCTCGACTCCTGGGGTTTATTATTTGAGAAGTTAACTTTAGTATTTTGAGGTTTTATGTGCCTGAAATCATGAATTAGAATTTTTAATTAGCTGTTTAAGTTTTTAGACAAAGGTTTTTCGATGTTCATGGGTGTTGGGTTCCTGGAGGATTTAATGACTCCTCCTCTCAATGAATTCAGATGGTTTTAGGACTCGTCCCCTTAGCCATAACTCCATTTAACCTTGAGCGAAGATATAAAAGTTTGATGAAGTATTTTTATGCTCAAATACATTCTACATTTTCTACTTTCTACATTAAAAACTTCCAAGATAATAAGACAGCATGACACAGATTTTACCAGTTAACGAAAGGTCATTGAATCCTCCCCGTACTGACTTCCCATGGTTTTATGACTCCTTCCCACACTGAATTCAGATGGTTTTAAAACTCATCTCACTAGCCATAACTCCATTAACCTTTAGCGAAGGTATAATTGTTTGATGAAGAATTTCTCCACTTAACAACTGCGTTAATAGCCTCCAAGATGATTGGACTGTATGACACCAAATTTATCAGTTTGAAAAAATCATCTGTTGATGTTCTATGCGAATGGGATTTTTTTTTATTGTATGTTGATCTCAAAGAAATTGACCGTTATCATTGGATAGTGAACTATAATCTGTTTGAGTATGATAAAAGCTTGTGGAGTACTAAATTACGTTTTACAAACAGACTGGGATTATATGATCGAGTGATTACACCACTTAATAATGCTGGTCAGGAACTGAGAAATGTTCAGGAGGAAGTCAGTGAAATTTGCAGCTTTTTAGGAGTTGGAGCACTCTACTCAAAGGGCAATGTACCTACAGATAAAGTTTTAATTCAAAAGTTTGACCCTAGGATTCCACTTTTCAATCTAGAAGAGTTTAAGTGTCCTAAATTTGAAGGGGGTTATCACCGCCCTGAAGACGAGGTTAGGTTCTTCGCACAGTGGATACCTAAGAACATACCTGATCGTGATAAATCCATAAGACATGTTAAAAACTATTCTATATCATAGGACCATCGTTTGTGGATGTTTAAGTGTGAACTCTAAGTACTATTTTTATGTAAACGTTTGTTGTTGTTTTTTTTTTCTCAAAAAAAAAATCTGTTAATAAATTTAAGCAATAAATATCTTTAATCTTAACCCGTCTTTATTATTTAGAATAGTTATATTTTAAACAAGTAAAAAAATCTTCACCGAAATCGACTCTTTGATACACATTGCAGAAATTTCATCGAAGATACTATGAAAAAATTGTAAGTAAGTAAGTAACAAATCCTTTCTTGAAGTAACCTCTTGGATATAAACTCTTAATTATTTTTACGACTTAGATATACGATGTAGAAATTTGATTCAAGAAATTATGGAAAAATTCTCAGTAAGTAACAATTTCTTTCTTGAAGTCAACTCTTGGATGCACAATACGGAAATTTCATTCAAGAAATTATTAAAATATTTGTAAGTAAGTATCAAACTATTTTTTGAATGCACCTCTTGAGTATACATTACAGATACTTCATTCATAAAATTATAAAAAAAATCGCAAGTACGTAACTTTTTTTTCCCTTTATAACGAACACTTTTCACTTAGCTACACGATATAGAAATTTAATTCTCAGTAAGAAATTATGAGAAAATTCTCAGTAAGTAACAATTTCTTTCTTGAAGTCAACTCTTGGATACACAATCTGGAAATTTCATTTAAGAAATTATGAAAATATTTGTAAGTAAGTAGCAAACTCTTTATTGACTTGAATTCACCTGCTGGATAAACAAAGACATTTCGTTCAAGAAATTATGACAAAATTCAAAGTAAGTAACACACTCTTTATTGTTTTTACGACTTAGATATACGATGTAGAAATTTAATTAAAGAAATTATTAAAAAATTCTCAGTAAGTAACAATTTCTTTCTTGAAGTCAACTCTTGTGTGGGAATTTAATTCAAGAAATTAAAAAGAAATTGTCAGTAAGTAACAATATCTTTCTTGAAGTCAACTCTTGGATACACAATACAGAAATTTCATTTAAGAAATTATGAAAAAATTGTAAGCAAGTAACAAACTCTTTCCTGAAGTCATTTCTTGGATACACAATGCAGAAACTTCATTTAAGAAACTATGAAAAAATTGTAAGTAAGTAACAAAATATTTCTTGAACTCACCTCTTGGATACACAATACAGAAATTTCATTAAAGAAATTATGAAACAAATTGTATGTAAGTAGAAGATTCTTTCTTGAATTCAACTGCTGGATAAACAAAAAGTCATTTCGTTCAAGAAATTATGACAAAATTCTAAGTAAGTAACAAACTCTTTATTGTTTTCGCGACTTAGATACACGATGTAGAAATTTAATTCAAGAAATTATAAAAAAATTCTCAGTAAGTAACAATTTCTTTCTTGAAGTCAATTCTTGGATACGCAATACGGAAAAGTCATTGAATAAATTATGAAAATATTTGTAAATAAGTAACAAACTCTTTATTGATGTCACCCCTTGGATATACAGTACAGATATTTCATTCAAGAAACTATGAAAAAATTGTAAGTAAGTAACAAATTCTTTCTTGAAGTCGCCTCTTGGATACACAATACAGAAATTGCATTGAGGAAATTATAAAAAAATTTTAAGTAAGTAGCAAATTCTTACTTGAATTTGCCTGTTGGATAAACAAACAGACATTTCATTCCTTAAATTATGACAAAATTCTAAGTAAGTAACAAACTCTTAATTTTTTACCCGACTTAGATACACTATGCAGAAATTAGATTTAATCAAGAGTGAAAATATTTGAAACTAAGTCACAAACTCATTATTGTTTCCATCTATTTAATTTCCTATATAGGTACTTCATTTATTACACTATGAAAAAATTTCAAGTAATTAACTTTTTTTCTCTTTATCACAAACAATTTTTACTTAGCTACACGATGTAGAAATTTAAATTCAAGAAATTATGAAAAAATTCTCAGTAAGTAACAATTTCTTTACGATGTAGAAATTAAATTCAAGAAATTATGAAAAAATTCTCAGTAAGTAACCATTTCTTTCTTGAAGTCAACTCTTGGATACACAATACGGAAATTTAATACAAGAAATTATGAAAATATTTGTAAGTAAGTGACAAACTCTTTTTTGCTTTTACCTCTTTGATATACAGTATAGATATTTCATTCAAGAAATTATGAAAAAATGAAAAGTAAGTAACTTTTTTTTTCCCTTTATCACAGACAATTTTAACTTAACTATACGATATAGAAATTTAATTCATGAAATTATGAAAAAATTCTCAGTAAGTTACAATTTCTTTCTTGAAGTCAACTCTTGGATACACAATACGGAAATTTCATTCAAGAAATTATGAAAATATTTGTAAGTAAAAAACAAACTCTTTATTGACTTGAATTCACCTACTGTATAAACAGACATTTCGTTCAAGAAATTATGACAAGATTCCAATTAAGTAACAAACTTTTTATTTTTTTCATGATTTAGATATACGATGTAGAAATTTAATTAAAGAAACTATGAAAAAATTTTCAGAAAGTAACAATTTCTTTCTTGAGGTCAGCTCTTGTCTAGGAACTTAATTCAAGAAATTATGAAAAAATTCTCATTAATTAACAATTTTTTTCTTGAATTCATCTCTTGGATACGCAATATGGAAATTTAATTTAAGAAATTATGAAAAAATTGTAAGCAACTAACAAACTCTTTCATGAAGTCACCTCTTGGATACACAATGCAGAAACTTCATTTAAGAAACTATCGAAAAAATTGTAAGTAAGTAACAAATTATTTCTTGAACTCACCTCTTGGATACACAATGCAGAAACTTCATTATAGAAATTGTGAAACAAATTGTAAGTAAGTTTAAGATTCTTTCCTGAATTCACCTGCTGGATAAAAGACAAAATATTTCGTTCAAGAAATTATGACAAAGTTCTAAGTAAGTAACAAACTCTTAATTGTCTTCACCACTTTGACATACTATGTAGAGATTTAATGCAAAAAATTATGAAAAAATTCTCAGTAAGTTCCAATTTCTTTCTTGAAGTAAACACTTGGATACACAATACGGAAATTTCATTCAAGAAATTATGAAAATATTTGTAAGTAAGTAACAAACTCTTTATTGATTTCCCTTCTTGGATATACAGTACAGATATTTCATTCAAGAAACTATGAAAAAATTGTAAGTAAGTAACAAATTCTTTTTTGAAGTCACCTATTGGATACATAATACAGAAATTTCATTGAAGAAATTATGAAAAAATTTTAAGTAAGTAGAAAATTCTTTCTTGAATTCACCTTCTGGATAAACGAAAAGACATTTCCTTCAATAAATTATGACAAAACTCTAAGTAAGTAACAAACTCTTTATTGTTTTCATGAGTTAGATATACGATGTAGAAATTTAATTCAAGAAAGTATGAAAATATTTGTAAGTAAGTAACAAACTCTTTATTGATTTCACCTCTTGGATATACAGTACAGATACTTCATAAGTAAGTAACAAACTCTTTATTGTTTTCACGAGTTAGATATACAATGTAGAAATTAAATTCAAGAAATTATGAAAAAATTCTCAGTAAGTAACCGTTTCTTTCTTGAAGTCAACTCTTGGATACACAATACGGAAATTTAATTTATGAAATTATGAAAATATTTGTAAGTAAGTAAAAAACTCTTTTTTGATTTTACCTCTTGGATATACAGTACAGATACTTCATTCAAGAAATTATGAAAAATCGCAAGTAAGTAACGTTTTTTTCTCTTTATCACAAACAATTTTCACTTAGCTACACGATGTAGAAATTTAATTCAAGAAATTATGAAAAAATTCTCAGTAAGTAACAATTTCTTTACGATGTAGAAATTAAATTCAAGAAATTATGAAAAATTCTCAGTAAGTAACCATTTCTTTCTTGAAGTCAACTCTTGGATACACAGTACGGAAATTTCATTCAAGAAATTATGAAAATACTTGTAATTAAAAGACTTTATTGAGTTCACCTCTTGGATATACAGTACAGATACTTCGTTCAAGATATTATGAAAAAATTTCAATTATTAAACTTTTTTTTTTCTCTTCATCACAAACACCATTCAAGTAGATGATGGATGCAGATATTTAATTAATGAAATTATTAAAAAATTATCAGTAAGTAACAATTTCTTTCTTGAAGTCAACTCTTGAATACACAATACGGAAATTTCATTCAAGAAATTATAAAAATATTTGTAAGTAAGTAACGCGCTCTTTATTGATTTCACCTCTTGAATATACAGTACAGATACTTCATTCAAGAAACATGATTAAACACGTTTTGAAACTACATGCTATTTGCTTGCCTTTGCTTGGCATCTTTCCAAACGAGCGGGGATTCCCCACAGGATCCTACACATTGCAAAAAAGTGGCCAGTACGAAAACTCCACGTTTTCAACCAGACTGGTTTCTTAGACATCACCAATAAAATATGCAAAGTCGACATAGCTTTATTTCATTTTTTCAAGGTTAATTTAGACGAGGTGACGTGCGCACACGTAACCACGTCTAAATTAAACTTGAAAAAATGAAATGAAGCTATGTCGACTTTGCATATTTTATTGGTGTTGTCTAAAAAAACCAGTCTGGTTGAAAACGTGGAGTTTTCGTACTGGCCACTTTTTGCAATGTGTAGGAACCAGTGGGGAATCCCTGCTTATTTTGAAAAGTGCCAAGGAAAGGCATGCAAATAGAATATAGTTTCAAAACATACTTAATCACGTTTCTTGAATGAACTATCTGAACTGTACACCCAAGAGGTGAAATCAATAAAAAGTTTTTTGCTTACTTACTATCACTATTATAATTTCCTGAATAAAATTTCTGTATAGTGTATCCAAGAGTAGATTTCAAGAAACAAATTGTTCCCTAATGAGAATTTTTCATGATTTCTTGAATTAAATTTCTACATCGTGTATCTAATTGAAACTTTTTTTTGATAAAGAGAAAAAAAAAAGTTAGTTACTTGCAATTTTTTCATAATTTCTTGAATGAAGTATCTGTACTCTATATCCAGGAGGTGAAATCAAAAAAAGAGTTTGTTACTTACTTACAAATATTTTCATAATTTCTTGAATGAAATTTCCGTATTGTTTATCCAAGAGTTGACTTCAAGAAAGAAATTGTTACTTACTGAGAGTTTTTTCATAATTTCTTGAATTTAATTTCTACATCGTAAAGAAATTGTTACTTACTGAGAATTTTTTCATAATTTCTTGAATTAAATTTCTACATCGTGTAGGTAAGTGAAAATTGTTTGTGATAAAGAGAAAAAAAGTTACTTACTTGCGATTTTTTCATAGTTTCTTGAATGAAGTATCTGTACTGTATATCCAAGAGGTGAAATCAATAAAGATTTTGTTACTTACTTACAAATATTTGCATAATTTCTTGAATGAAATTTCCGTATTGTGTATCTAAGAGTTGACTTCAAGAAAGAAATGGTTACTTACTGAGAATTTTTTCATAATTTCTTGAATTTAGTTTCTACATTGTATATCTAACTCGTGAAAACAATAAAGAGTTCGTTACTTACTTATGAAGTATCTGTATTGTATATCCAAGAGGTGAAATCAATAAAGAGTTTGTTACTTACTTACAAATATTTTCATAATTTCTTGAATTAAGTATCTACATCGTATATCTAAGTCGTGAAAACATTTAAGAGTTTGTTACTTACTTAGAATTTTGTCATAATTTCTTGAACGAAATGTCTTTTTGTTTATCCAGCAGGTGAATTCAAGAAAGAATTTGCTACTTACTTACAATTTTTTCATAATTTCTTAAATGAAGTTTCTGCATTGTATATCCAAGAGGTGACTTCAAGAAAGAGTTTGTTACTTACTTACAATTTTTTCATAGTTTCTTGAATGAAGTATCTGTACTGTATATCCAAGAGGTGAAATCAATAAAGAGTTTGTTACTTACTTACAAATATTTTCATAATTTCTTGAATGAAATTTCCGTATTGTGAATCTAAGAATTGACTTCAAGAAAGAAATGGTTACTTACTGAGAATTTTTTCATAATTTCTTGAATTTAATTTCTACATTGTATATCTAACTCGTGAAAACAATAAAGAGTTTGTTACTTACTTATGAAGTATCTGTACTGTATATCCAAGAGGTGAAATCAATAAAGAGTTTGTTACTTACTTACAAATATTTTCATAATTTCTTGAATTAAATTTCTACATCGTATATCTAACTCGTGAAAAAAATAAACAGTTTGTTACTTACTTAGAATTTTGTCATAATTTCTTGAACGAAATGTCTTTTTGTTTGTGCAGCAGGTGAATTCAGGTAAGAATTAGCTATTTAATTACAATTTTTTCATTATTTTTTTAATGAAGTTTCTGTATTGTGTATCCAAGAGGTGTCTTCAAGAAAAAATTGGTTACTTACTTACAATTTTTTCATAGTTTCTTGAATGAAGTATCTGTACTGTATATCCAAGAGGTGAAATTAATAAAGAGTTTGTTACTTACTTACAAATATTTTCATAATTTCTTGAATGAAATTTCCGTATTGTGTATCCAAGAGTTGACTTCAAGAAAGAAATTGTTACTTACTGAAAATTTTTTCATAATTTCTTGAATTAAATTTCTACATCGTGTATCTAAGTCGTGAAAACAATTAAGAGTTTGTTACTTACTTAGAATTTCGTCATAATTTCTTGAACGAAATGTATTTTTGTTTATCCAGCAGGTGAATTCAAGAAAGAATTTGCTACTTACTTACAATTTGTTTCATAATTTTTTTTATGAAATTTCTGCATTGTGTATCCAAGAGGTGAATTCATGAAAGATTTTGTTACTTACTTACAATTTTTTCATAGTTTCATGAATAAAATTTCCGTATTGTGTATCCAAGAGTTGACTTCAAGAAAGAAATCGTTACATACTGAGAATTTTTTCATAAGTTCTTCAATTAAATTTCTACACAAAAGTTGACTTCAAGAAAGAATTTGTTACTTACTGAGAATTTTTTCATAATTTCTTGAATTAAATTTCTACATCGTGTAGCTAAGTCATGTAAACAATAAAGAGTTTGTTAATTACTTGGAATTTTGTCATAATTTCTTGAACGAAATGTCTTTGTTTATCCAGCAGGTGAATTCAAGTCAATAAAGAGTTTGTTACTTACTTACAAATATTTTCATAATTTCTTGAATGAAATTTCCGTATTGTGTATCCAAGAGTTGACTTCAAGAAAGAAATTGTTACTTACTGAGAATTTTCTTATAATTTCTTGAATTAAATTTTTATATCGTGTAGCTAAGTGAAAATGTTTGTGATAAAGAGAAAAAAATTTACTTACTTGTGATTTTTTCATAATTTCTTGAATGAAGTATCTGTACTGTATATCCAAGAGGTGAAATCAAAAAAGAGTTTGTTACTTACTTACAAATATTTTCATAATTTCTTGAATTAAATTTCCGTATTGTGTATCCGAGAGTTGACTTCAAGAAAGAAATTGTTACTTACTGAGAATTTTTTCATAATTTCTTGAATTAAATTTCTACATTGTATATCTAAATCGTGAAAACAATTAAAAGTTTGTTACTTATCCAAGAGGTGACTTCAAGAAAGAATTTGTTACTTACTTACTTACAATTTTTTCATAGTTTCTTAAATGAAGTTTCTGCATTGTGTATCCAAGAGGTGACTTCAGGAAAGAGTTTGTTACTTGCTTACAATAGAACTATTCTAAAGAATAAGGACGGGTTAAGCTTAAAGATATTTATTGCTTAAATGTATTAACATATTTTTTTTTTTTTGAGAAAAAAAACAACAACAAATGTTTACACAAAAATAGTACTTAGAGTTCACTCTTAAACGTCCACGAACGATGGTCCCATGATATAGAATAGTTTTTAACATGTCTTATTGATTTATCACGATCAGGTATGTTCTTAGGTATCGACTGTGAGAAGAACCTAACCTCGTCTTCAGGACGGTGATAACCCTATTCAAATTTAGGACACTTAAACTCTTCTAGATTGAAAAGTGGAATCCTAGGGTCACACTTTTGAATTAAAACTTTATCTGTAGGTACATTGCCCTTTACGTAGAGTGCTTCAACTCCGAAAAAGCTGCAAATTTCACTGACTTCCTCCTGAACATTTCTCAGTTCCTGAGCAGTATTATTAAGTGGTGTAATATCTCTATCATAGAATACCAGTATGTTTATATAGAATAATGTAGTACTCAAAAAGATTTTATCATGATCAAACAGATTATAGTTCACTATCCAATGATAACAGTCAATTTCTTCGAGATCAACTGACAATAATAAAAAATCCCATTCACATAGGACACCAAAAGATGATTTTTTCAAACTGATAAATTTGGTTTCATACAGTCCTATCATCTTGGAGACTATTAATGTAGTTGTTAATTAGAGAAATACTTCATCAAACTTTTATACCCTCGCTCAAGGTTGAACGGAGTTATGACTAGTGAGATGAGTCTTAAAACCATCTGAATTCACTGCGGGGAGGAGTCATAAAACTCTTGGAAGTCATTGCGGGGAGGAGTCATTGAACTCTCGGTAACTGATAAATTCTGTGTCATACTGTCCTATCATCTTGGAAGTTATTAATGTAGTTGTTAAGTAGAAAAATACTTCATCAAAATTTTATATCTTCGCTCAAGGTTGAATGGAGTTATGGCTAGGGGGACGAGTCCTAAAACCATCTGAATTCATTGAGAGGAGGAGTCATAAAACCCTCCAGGAACCGAACACACATGAACATCTAAAAAACTTTGTTGGATAACTTAAACAGCTAATTACATATTCTAATTCAAGATTTCAGTCACATAAAACCTCTAAATACTAAAGTTAACTTCTCAAATAATAAACCCCAGGAATCGAGCACGCGCGAAAATCTAAAAAACCTAGGTCTGAAAACCCTAAACAGATAATTAACTATTCTAATTAATGGTTTTATTCCATAAAACAACAATATGCTAAAATTAACTTCTCGTCTAACGATTAACTTTAACATATCAGTTTCAGGAAACAAATACTAATGAGAGTCTGGGAATCATATCTCTGACAAGCCATAAAAGCACACTACAAATCCCAAATCATAATTTTCTGACAATACACGCTTATGAAAGACTAAGAAATCTAGCTCAGAAAAGTCAAAAATAGCAAGCCACCCATCCCAGATCATAGGCTTCAGTCAACAGACCCCTATGAAAGGCTAAGAAAACCAGCTCAGAAAAGTCAAAAAATAGCAACCCACCCAATCCAAATCATAGATTTCAGACAACACACACCTACAAAAGACTAAGAAATCTGGCTATGAAAAGTAGGAAATAGCAAATTACACACCTCAAATCATAAGTTTCAGACAACACACGCCCACGAAATACTAAGAAACCTTAGCTCAGAAAAGCCTGAAATAGCAAACTACTCATCCCAAACTATAGGTTTCAGACAACAAACGCCTATGAGGGACTAAGAATCCTAGCTCTGAAAAGTCCAAAAAGCAAACTACAAATCCCAAATCATAATTTTCTGACAGCACACATCTATGAAAGGCTATGAAACCTAGCTCTGAAAAGTCAATAATAGCAAATTAACCACCTCGAATCATAGGTTTTAGACAACACACACCTATTAATGGCTAAGAAATTCAGCTTAGAAAATTATGGTAACAAGTTTTCTGTTTGAACAGGCAAGTTTTCTGTGGAATCTACTAAATTGTTTCTTAGATATAACAATTTTTTTATTGTGATAAAAATTTTCTGTCAGAAGTAGCAAACTATCCCTAACGCTAACAAATCTTCGCATTGAAAATCGTTCATTTTTATAGAAAACTGCAATAATTTCACGGGAACCGTCTTTTAACGTATTTTTGTCCATTACAGCTTATACAAATTCCATATATTTTAAGCCTTTTAATTTTCATGTCTAGATCGAGAACCTAAGATCAATGACTCCCACTATATCACTCGTGACGGATTTTACGAGGTGTGGAGAACGAGTGGAATATGCAACTTCTATTGGATATTAAGACGTCAACTGACCCCCAGTGAAAAGGAGGCATGAGAGGCATGGGCGCATGATCAGAAGAAGAAGAAGAATACGGAGAATTAATAGTTTTTTTTTTCACCATTATAGATGAATAAACTGATTTAGCCAATGGAATGAAGTCCTACTCCTACAAGTTAAGTTAGAATAAAAGAATCAGGTAACAATCCCCCCCCTCCCCCCATGTAACTGAACCCCTGTATAACTGAACCCCCGTGCTACTGAACTCTCGTGCTACTGAACCCCTCATGCAACTTGATCCCCATTTAACTAAACCTCCATGTAACTGTACCCCCACCCCCTTTAACTGAACTCTCGTGCATCTCAACCCTCCATGCAACCCCTCTCCCTCAAAACACTTTTCAGTCTTTTCTTGTTATTTTTTTTTTATTTCTAAACTATTTTAAATTGACAATACTCTCCAAAACATCACTTGTGTATTATACAGTACACTATCACCCCATCTACTCCAAATTGCAAATCCCCCCCCCCCTCGTTCAACTGAACCCTCCATGTAACTGAACCCCTGTATAACCGAAAACCTGTACAACTGAACTCCCCGTGCTACTGAAATCTCGTACTACTGAACCTTCGTTAAACTCAAAACAATTTAACTAAACCCCCCGGGGATAGAGAGATCCTCTTTAGAGTCACAAGCATATACGCACCATCAAGAGCTTATTATACATGGTATAACCACTCCATTTCATCATAGTCGAAAAGGACATAACCCCTTTTTTTGCAAATTTTAACCAAAAATTTCTGATTCTTCGTTAGGCATTTTTCAAATTTATACAAAATTAACTGAGTTAACAACTCCTTTGGGCCTTCGAAATTGACTCCTCCCTGCCCTGCCCTAAGAAATAGAGGTGGGGGGCGAAGAGGACGTTAGATCCTATTTTAAATTGACAATACTTATCAAACATCACTTGTGTATTATACAGATCATATATCTCATTACCCCTTTTTAAATGTTAATCAAATAATTCTGATTATAATGTCTGATTTTTTGTCTGCTTTTCAAAATGTTCGTATTTGGAAGTCTGTCAGTTAACACTAAGCTGTAAATTGGGATAACTCCTTCATAACATGTTATGTAACAAGTACAAGACGGAGCATAGTATAACGAAGGCCCAGAATAACATAGGAAGGAACATAAAGTCCAAGAATATCATAGGAAGGAACGTAAAGGCCCAGAATATCATAGGAAGGAACGTAAAATCCCAGAATAGCATAGGAATGAACTTAAAGGCTCAGAATATCATAGGAAGGAACATAAAGGACCAGAATAACATGGTAATTGCTATATACCCGAGCAAATAGCATGGTAATTGCTATATACCCGAGCAAATTCCATATTAGCATTCTACTCAGTTTTAATGGATATTAATTAGAATATGAACAATGTGAGTTTTAATGTCTCAATACTTATTAACCAAGGCCGTAGCCAGGATTTTTTCCGGGGGAGGGGGGTTTCAAGTTTTTAAACGCATCAAAAATTTGTTTGTCTGCATTTGCTAAGTTTTTACGATTCGGACATTTTTTTTAGTGGTGGGGGTTATAACCCCCTAACCCCACTCTTGATATGACTTTGTCACCTCTCTTGTTCACTCTAATAAATTTGGTTACTTACATCCATTTTTCCCAATTTGATAACGATTGTGCAGAAGTTAGTGCGCTAATGATGCTAGTTAAGGGTATTCACAAAATTTTTATACCAAGTAAATGCACGATCATTCCAGCATTTAATACCCTTTCTACCCGCCTCTACCCTCTCTACCTGCCTGGAGTGGAAAAATAGATTTTTATTAAATTGAAGCTTAAGCAGGCTCAAAATTGCTTCATACGATCAGTAGGGATTGATATCATCATAAGCAAAGGCGGCAGCAAGGTCGTATCTATAATATTTGTTCGGGTGAATTTTTTTCGTCGGGGGGGGGGGGGTACGAACAAAGATGTAAAAAACGTATAAAAAATTTGTTAATAGGCATTTTTGTTACGTTTTTACGAGTCGGCCAAATTTTTTCTGGGGAAGGGTTAAAATCTGCTACCCCCCTTCCTTGATGCGCCCTTGGGTGGCAGTAATCGTCAAAATGGTCATTGGTCAAATGTTCAAAACAATTTTATTGAAAAAGCTCTACATTTCTTCTGAATATTTCAAATGGATCGGCTCAATAAGCTATATATTTTGTTTTCCATTGGGGAAAGCGTACCCTCTCCTTTTCCTTTGGTATCTAGCTTTAACTGAAAAATACCTAACAAACAGGACTTTGGGCTAGTGAATATTCAATTAAGTAAAATCAAATAAAAACATAAATTAAAATGAAAAATTAAATAGTTTTATTTTAAAAGCCACAAGATGTCCATAGAGCAACATTAAAACATAGAAAATATAAGAAAACGAAACATAACTAAAAGAATTGCAAACTAAAGCAGAAAATAGATAAGAAATGTAAACACATAATTTAAATGTTAAGCTAACTCGTGCCTAATCCAGAGTGTAGCTAAATCAAACATCAATTCAACAAAGGACAATTAAACCACTAATTATTCAATTGCGAAATTATCCTTTGAGTTGCCGTGACTTTTATTTATCTTGACTTTTATTTACTTTTATTGACTTTTATTATACAGACTTTTATTTATCTTGTGCTTTTTAATAATCCCAGTGGAAGTTATTTATAGTTAATCGAGTTTTTTTTATCAATTGGCTAGTTTTATATCATATTATTAAAACGAGTAGAAACTGTTGCTAGTGCCGAAAAAAACACTAGTGCCATCTATCCTTTGTCGGCGTTTATTAAAAATTCAAAGACATTCTTTTAAAAAAAAACTGAGATCAGACGCCTATTACTGCACTAACTTTGCCAATTATAATAATTTTGCCTTATTATGACACAAAAAAAAATGCCAAGAAATGTCGAAAGCTCGATAATGTGGGTGATTATATTGTCGACACTGGTGTCAGTTTCGATTCTTGTAAATTGCCTAAACTGTTATTTTTAGCTTTTACAAACACTGAACAAAATTTAAAAGGGATTTCAGCTGTATCGCCTTTCTTGTCCTTGAAAATGTTCATGCTAGTGAACGGATGGGATTCGTGCTTTTGTGTTCCTATTGATGTAGGATATCATCAATATCTAATTCTGTGAAATTCAAAGAATTGGATATAGCCAGAGAAGTACTAAATATATTGAAACTATATTTTCACAAGGTATTGGTTAGAATGTCGGCACTGGCATGCCTTCTTAAATTCCTGGTGAGTACGGAAAAAAATTTGCCACAAACAAATCGAATACTGTACGCACGACTCCCTGATTTGTTACTTCGACTGCTTTCTGCCATTAAAGGATGGACCTCCCCAATCTCAACAAGAGAGTCCACGGGTACAATCGGAATGCTTCTATTTGCTGTGCTTTCTGAGATATAGCTAAGTATATCCAGGGATAAAAACAGACTTAGCCGGTTTTACATAGCCGTTTTTACCGGTTTTACATAGACAATGATCATACTAGAATTCCAAAATCAAGTATATACGTCCAGCAGAAAACTGAATAGCAAAAACATAACAAAAACGGACTTTGGGAGTCTATTGAAGAAATTTTTTATCGTCGTCTATCTCTCCCGCTGCAAAAATCAAAAGAATCACTTTGATTTTCAAGGAAAATGAAAAAATGCAGATACTATGTTTTGTCAAAGGATTTACTTCTTCTGCTTTATTCGGTTTTTGTTTCAATCGACTTGTTCTGCTTTATTCGTTTTTTTTTTCAATCGACTTGTTCTGCTTTTTCTAGAGTTTCAAAAGTGTAATAGAGATTTTACTGACTTTTAACAAGTTTTGATGTTCCAAACAAAATGCCACAAACAAAAATGCCAAGAAATGTCGAAAGCTCGATAATGTGTGTGATTATTTTGTCGACATTGGGGTCAATTTCGATTCTTGTAAATTGCCTATACTACTGCTTGGTTTTAGCTTTTACAAACACTGAAAAAAAATTGAACAGGGGTTTCAGTTGTATCGCCTTTCTTGTCCTGGAAAATTTTCATGCTATTGAATGGATGGGATTCGTTTTTTTTTCCTATTAATGTAGGATATCATCAATATCCATTTATGTGTTATTCAAAGAAATGGATGTAGTCAGAGAAGTACAAAATGTATTGAAACTATTTTTTCACAAGGGTTTGGTTAGAATTTCAGTACTCATATGGCTTCTTATATTGCTGGCGAGTAAAGACAAAAATTTTGCCATAAAAAATCGAATACTGTACGCACGACTCCCTGATTTGTTAATTCGGTATGGACCTCCCCAATCTCAACAAGAGAGTCCACGGGCAGAGTCTTCTATATGCTGTACTTTCTGAGATGAAGTACATCCAGAGATAAAAAAAAGACTTAAACAGTTTTTACATAGCCGATGATCATACTAAAATTCAAAAATCTAGTATTTACGTCAAGCAGAAAACGGAATAGCAAAGACATAACAAAAACAGACTTAAGGAGTCTATTGACGAAATTTTTATCATTGTCTATCTCTCCACCTGCAAAAATTAAAAGAATCACTTTGATTTTCAGGGAAAATTGCAAAAATGTAGATAATAGGTTTTTTCAAAAGTTCTACTTCTGCTTTTTCAGCTTTTTTTCAATCAACTTGTTCTGATCTTTCTATAATAAAAAGTGCAATAGAAGTTCTACTGACTTATAGCAAGTTTTGATGTTTCGTTTTAACAAAGGTTTTCAATTTTTGGACTGTTTTTATTCATTTTTTAAGTTGTATTAGGGTTGATCAATATTGCTTTATACATTCTGTTTGTATTTAGGATTGAATTTTGAAGCAATCCATTTTCGAAAAAGAAATCGACAAAAGACAAATCTGGCTCCTGTGTTCATAAAAGGTTTCCGTATCGCCATACCTTGAAAAAAAAAGGTGTATACTTGTAACTATTATATTTGACATTGGTATCAATTAATAATAACTTAGGGGGCTGCGTATTTTCAAAATCTAGGAGGGGGCAAATTATTTTTTTTTAGTTTTTTTAATGAAAATATAAAAAACCTGCATTTTCAAAATAAAATAATACTTCCCCATAAAAAACAAGTATTTTTCAAAATATAGGGGAGCGGAAAAAAAATTAGGGGGCGCAGGTCGCCCTGGCCCCCCCCTTATTGACATCACTAATATGTTCTTATAAACTGGAAGCAAATGTGAGCTATAGAGCTATTGCCTATCTTTGTCTACTTTCGTTCGAATAACTTTCTCGTCTTCAATAAGTTCTTTTGAGGCTTGAGACGAAATTATTCTGCCGCAGTTGGATCTTGGATACACGTGACGTCACATGTTCATGGTGTCTCCCATTCCTTATGCACATTCAGGCTAGCCATCATAACCCTTCTTGACCAAAGAAAGGCCCAAACCACTCTTCGGGTCACTATAAGGTCATATGTACGGCTTGCAGCTCAGGACTGAACTTCTCTGGTGATAAAATGCAAATATACAATCTTATCGGGAAGATGATCTCCTGTTTCCCGACTTCCAGGCTAGAATGTGCAGGGATATGTACTTGAAGTGTTTTGACCATGACAGGATTGTTGACTTGAAAAGATTGGACCGACTTGGCTTACCGTTCACGTTTTTTTACAATATTTCTGCAATGCAACACTCCAGTGGCATTAATTCATAGAAATATAGGAGTGGGGTGGGGAAATACATATTTTTCGAAATTTAGGGGGAGCAAAGCCCCTCCCTCCAAATTGTCGCTCCAGTAATGCTCCTGCCGCAAACCACTCTCTATTTGGCTACCTACACTCTCTTTGATAACGAGGAAGTTAAAATGTGGTGTCTTTTGTAGCCCTGCTAAGATCAGCGTAAAATTCATCTACTGCTTGTTTAGGACCGGCTCCTGGGGGCGCATAGAGTACGAGTAATGTAATGTTAATCGCTTTAGTTCGTTATCGGGTCATCAGAATGTGGTAAAGTATTGGCCCCTTCACTGTCATCTGCACTGCCACTGCCAACCAATTCTGTTAAAGCTTTCTATTTATTGATATTAATATAACCACGAACCTTCACTGCTATTAATGGATGCTAATTTATGCTGTGGAAAAGAAAGAAATAAGAAAGAAAAAAATATGCCGTTTAGGCAGAAGGTTGTAGTAGCCGCTACTGTTCTTGACTTTCAAGCCAAGGTATTTCCCTTGCTATTCAAGCCAAGGGACAGAAAGTTTCCTATATGGGTTTCGGACAAGGCGGTTCTAATGGTGTACTTTTTGTTTTGATCTGACTTTTTTTTAGGAGTTATGGGTTTTTATATTTCTTAACATTGGAAGTGATCGTCTCTTACTAGGTTTCTAGCTACCACTGCAACCCAGATATGGAGAATAAGTTTTCTTAGCCTGGAGCTCCTGGCTGTCAAGAGTGCCATTGCTACTCCTCTCTGATGTACATATTAGGTCTTAAATGTTGTACCATTTCTTAAATGTAAGGTTGTCAGAAATTTCATTAAGAAGGCATTCTAACTCTGCTGAAAATTTCTTTATAATTTTCTATCCTACTATAGGTCAAATCCGGTATTGTGTGTCTTAGGATGGGATTAAATCCTACAGCATAAGTTCAACAACAAAGCGAAAAGATTGATTTTTTAGTTTCAGAAAACGACCGAAAGCAGGAACCAGAGTAGGAACCAATTTCTTTGTCAAAACTTTGAATTTCTAATTATTCCTTCGAGTGACAAATTTCAAAAAAAAAAATCATATTCAAGCATCTTGCCCGTGGCAGAGGAAATAGGAGTAAAAAAATGACAGTTTATTTGGGTACTCAAACTGTATCTTTATGCATTTACATCACAATAGTTTAATTAAAAATAATAAAACATATATTTGCTGAGAGTCCTTTATCTCTAATTATGTTACCTACAAAAGTTGAATAATAATAATTATAACTCATCTAATTAGTAAAATGAACAGGTTTTCTTCCACTCAGTCATATGCGTAGGGCGATGGTCTCCAGGTCCGATTTCCTTGGAACTCTATGATTTTCCATATAAGCCATCCATTATTAATTTTTTTTGACGATCCTTGACTAAAAAAGGATCACTAGAGTACCCGTGTCACTCAACCCTGGTAACTCGACCCTTGTTCAACTCAACCACCATTCAACTCAACCGCCTTTTAACCCAACTCCCTATTAGCTTAAGCTCCATCCTTCTCAGCACCGGTTCTATCTAACTCAACTCCAATTCACTTTAATCCTTGCATTAGGTTAGGTTGAATGGTGTTGAGTCGAATAGGGTATTGAGTTAAACAGGAGTTGTGTTTCATGAATTTTAGTTTAAAGGGGGTTGAATTGAATGCGGGTTAGGTTTAACGAAGGCTTACTTAATCGGGTTGAGTTTAACGGGATTGAGTTACGCGAATACCAGTGAGCTACCGTGGCCAAGGGGGTCTTCTTTTTTCCCGGGTTAATTTAAGCCACCCCATTCTGAAAACGTTTGCTTCGATATTTTAAAGGTATGCTATTTAAGGAGATGAAAATTTAAGACATTTTAGTATTTGATATAAATGATAATTCACGAAAGGTTCATTACCTGGTTCTGCTACTTTCTTGACAATAACGATGGAGCTTTATCCGCAAAGCGATTGTTAACCCAGCACAGCTTAAAAATATCTTAAAAACGTAAATCGTACGATTCGATTGTAAAGTAATAAACAAATGCTCGTGCTCCAATTACTTTTTCGTTACTACGATGTTTCTTATCAGTTTTATTTATTTACATCTTATATCAAACGGAAATAAGGTATGACAATTAGTTGATTGAAGAAAGGTGACTGTCCTAGTGGTAGGAATTTTTCTTTGCTATCGGTGGTGCCATATAAGAGGTGTGTGCCATATTGGTGGTGCGGTATCGAAATAACGAACGGTTGAAGAAAGGTAGCTTTCTTTTGCTTGATTTTCAATCGTCAAATGTTCTTCTTGGGCGCAGACATGGACACACGACTTTATTTGTGTGGTGGCAGGGGGAGGGGGAAGGTAATAATGAATAATTTATTTGATAAGCTGAAAAAGAAGTGTTCAGATTAGGAAAGTAGAATTTCTGTGGCCCCCTTGTGCCTTAGTCCCCCCATAGAATTTCAACCTCCCGTGCTTAAGTCCCTGTTCGACATAATGTAGGAAGTCAAAAATTTCTAAACTGTCAGCCTGGGATAACTTCAGCATTGAAGATGTGAAGCTGGTTTTTGGCACTATTATAAGATTTAAAACCCTTTGGCCTTGGTTTCAGAGTTGTCAATTAAAGAATTTACAGCGACTGAAGCTTTTTGCGTCTTATCTCGATGAGATGTTACATGGTGGCGCAGTTAACGGAAGACGGTGCAATTACGACAAATTTGCAGTGTTAAAAAGAAATTACTATGAAGGAAAATGGGGGTTACCCGTAGGTGGCTATCCGGGTTACCGGTAGGGGGTTACTGGGGGTTTAGGAGGCGGTCCTTGTGCTTCCTCTGTAGAAGTTGAATGACAGAATGCAGTTAAGGTTTTCCATTTGTTACCTTAATTTTAAAAATGAAATCGGAAATGAGCCAAAAAGTGGGCGCACATTAAAAACGTTACTGTGCTCTCATCACTAGTCTTTAGTTAAGTGGAGGGAAGAATAAATTAAAAAAAGAAGGAAAAAATTAAATAAAAAATATGGTGATGATTTCTAAAACATTAACAGTAACAAAATTAATTTTAAAAACTTTTAAAATTTTTGCTCAAGATGATTCTTTCAAAATAGACGGCATAATAGTAAAATATTGTACTGGCACGTTAACAAATTGAGAGGGAGTAGTCAATCCGGACTTGGCCCAGTTAAAGATAGGAATGGGGTCGCAATTAGCGATAAGGAAAAAACTAAAGAGAGATGGGCAGAACATTTTGAGAATTTGCTTAACCGAGATAGAGTTGCAGGAAAAAATATAGAGGAAAATGAAAAAGTTTGTGATACCTTGGATGGGAAGGAAGATTTGTTTTGTGAGGAGGAATTATCAACAGTACTAAAAGGATTAAAGAATAATAAGGCTCCAGGTGCTGATAGGGTGGTAAATGAGTTTTTAAATATGGTGGCTCTGAGGTTAGGAATAAGTTACTGAAGATTATGAATATGATTTTTGAAAAAGGGGAAGTACCTAACGATTTTAGGAAAACCTTAATTAAACCACTTTATAATAAAGGTGATAAAAGTGAGTGCGGTAACTATCAAGGCATTAGTCTGGTCTCGGTAGGTATTAAATTACTTAGTAATATGATACTTTTTAGACTGAGAGATGCCGTAGACAAAGTTTTAAGAGAATAGCAGTGCGGTTTTAGAAAAGGTAGAGGATGTGTCGACCAAATTTTCACTCTTAGGCTAATAATTGAAAGTGCCTGAGTTGTCAAACACCTTTGGTCCTCTGTTTTATAGATTATGAGCAAGCGTTCGATTCTGTTGATAGAAGAGCTCTAGTAAAGGTTTTATCCTTGTATGGTATACTAGACAAATACATTAAAGTGATTATTGCTATGTACAAGAATAACACTGCTGCGGTTAAGGTAGGACATGAAGTTAGCAGCTGTTTTCTTTTAAAAGATCAGGAGTTAAGCAGGGTTGTGTTCAATCCCCATTTATATGGATCATTTTGATGGACTTTGTTTTAAGTAGCACAGGAAAGGCAATGGGAGATCATGGAATCAAATGGGGATGAAAAACTTTCCTGGACTTCGATTATGCTGATGATTTAAGCATCCTAGATGCTTAAATCATCTTAGATGCTTAGATGCGTATGAGCAAAATGAATGAAGTTTTAGAGGTTTTGCGAGTTCAGGGTGCTAGAATTGGATTGAAAATTAATGTTAGGAAGACTAAGTCATTAAGGCTAGGAATAAGTGAAGATGAACATTAGAAGCTACCGTGATGACAGCGGTCAAATATGGCTCTGAAGCATGGACGCTCCGAAAAACGGATGAAGATTTGCTAGATGTTTTCCAGAGAAATTGCTTAAGGATTTTTTCTGGGTACCCGGCTGACTAACCGTATTTCAAACAATAGGCTATACGAAAAATAAGGTTCAATACCGCTCTCTAGGGCTATAATGAAAAAAAGGTTGAGTTGGCTAGGGCACGTTGTGCGGATGAAGGATGACAGATTGCCGAAGATTGTTCTTTTCGGCCAACCATCTAGGGCTAAACGGAAAGCAGGTCGTCCCCGTCTGGGGTGGGAGAATGTCATAAAGAAAGATTTAAAGGAAATGGGATCTTCGTGGGCGGGTGTAAAGAGGGAGGCTTTCAATAAATTGGGGCGGAGGAGGAACGTGCGTAGCTGTGTTGGCCTCAGGTGGCTTGGTGCTGCGGTGAGTTGTTGTTAGTAGTAGTAGTAGTAGTATTCTATCAAAAAAAGTTGTTGCGACTGCAACTACGACTATTTGAAATTGTGGCTGTGTCTACTTGCGACTGTGACTTTGACTGATTTTGACTGTGACTACCTGTTATTTTTTTTTTTTACCTTTTCTATCACTGCAGGTACAATGGACGTGTCGGTCATGGGTTTTTGACCCATTCGCCCACTGCAAGTCCAGTGGACTTGTCGGCAATGAATTTTGGCCATGAATTTGAGGGAAAATCCTCGCCCTCCCTAAATATTCATGAATTGGTCCTTTTTATTCTTGAAAAAATTATATTCATCTTAAAATACATTCAGTATTTCGAGTTTAGTATTTTGAGTTTAGTATTTCGAGTCAGTTCTCCTAAAACTTCAGCATTGAGATTCAGGTGGGCGTAGAATTACAAAAACTAAAAATTTATAGTGTTGGAGTGGCATTTAGGATTTAGCAGGCGTAGAGCTCTGCTATTGCCAATTTTTCTTCGGTCTTATAGATTTGCCACACAGATATTGAGTTGGTAGTGAGGCTCTTTTAAAATGTCAGAGGGAAAGTGTTCCTGGAATCATTAACTTTTTTGGAATTTAGCTTGTCCAGTCTTTCACTATTTGCCATCCTCAATCTCCGGCATGTGAGGCCCATTCCCGCCACATCATCCCTTTTTTGCCACTCAGGGCACACTTTGAGCCACTGTTGGTGCATTCCACCCTGATATACTTATTTTTCAAACTTGAGCACTCCCTCGCCTTGTTATACATTCTCGACTTAAAGAAGAGCCCTGCGTAAAAATGTATTTTATATAACATATAAGATGGTTCCGGAACACATTGGACCCAATGATGCCCCATCAATGGTAGACCAGCTGTTTTTACCAGCTGAATCCCCCCCCCAGATCTGTTTTCAACAGCTGAATCCCCCCCCCCCGTCCAAAAAACTTCCTTGTTTGCTTGGACTTGGATATACATATATGTCAATATGTGGTGACCGAGGTGATTATTCCTCTATTCTTATCCGTTTTCTATTTCTACTAACATCGCCCATCATCAAATATTTATCACTCCCTGCTCAGGAGCAAAAAACTTCAAGAAGTTCAACATTCTTAAATTAATAGCAAATTATCTTGGTCAATACATCAACTGGGATGGCCTCTTTATTCAGGAAACACCTGATAAGAAATACATGGAAACATATCTTCATAGCTTTAAAGAAAGTGGCAGTAGCGCGATTTAGCGGCACTTTAAAAGCCTTTTGAGCGTCAAGAAATTCCCTATTTTTTGTACCATATAAACAATTTAAATTCAAAATTAGTCAAGGTCCCACTCGAGTTTTTGTTTCCAGGGGAATTTGCTTATCTTTGCTTCTTATTTTTTAAATATTTTTTTCAAAATTAAATATTTCTCAACAGGTAAGTAGCAAGTACTAGTTAAAGAAAAAATAAATAGGTATTTTGATGATTTGATCTTTAGGTTTAGGTCTATTCATGCAGTGAAAGGCAAAGGGGGAACGGGCTTACTAAGATCAAATTGTCTTTCAAAGAGAGGTCCAGTGCTTAACGAAGCATGTTTTTTTTCATAAGGAAATCCTATAGTACTTATCTTTTAGCCAGTACACACTCGGGAATTCGGATCTACATGTACGGGGTTGAAACACCTGAGATGCTTGGGAGGGAGATAGGATGTATATAATTTGGGCTGTATATTTGCACAATAGAGGGGGGGGTTAAGTATAGTGGTTCTGCATGAAAAATGAAATCTAACATAACCAAAATACCAACTAAATATTTATTAAGACATAGCTACAATGTAGTTTTCCACTAAGACAAAGCTAATTGTCTCCTTATACAAACAGCAGTAAACCAGTTTTTGTCTTTTTTTATAGATCAAAATTCTCGAGTTTATACTGGCTTACAGATAAGTACCAATCGAACATTTTCTTTGTTATTAAGCAACATAAGAACATAAGAAAAAACGCATAACATAAGAAAATATCGCATAATATAAAACACATAACATAAGAACATAAGAAAATATCGAACATAAGAACAAAGAAAGGGGAAGTATGAATTAAAAAGCAATTAATTCAGTATTTCAAAACGATTAGTTTTATTATTTGCTTGTTTATCCTAAATAGATCCATTCTTATTGGAGATTAGAGGCTTATAGTTCTAAAGAAATTGTGTTCCCAATTAGAATAACAAAATAATCTTTATTATATTCTTCATTGAGCATCCATCCATTACAGCTTAATTGCTGTAAAACATAATATTGAGATGCCGGGAAAAAGACTGAAGTGGGAACTAAAATACACATTGAAAAAACGCAACAATTTGAATAAAACTAGTACAAAATAAATAAAAAAGTAGCGAAATTTAAAGAATAGTATAAACTTTAAACATCAAACAAAATTTTAAAAGAGAAATAAAATGAAGCAAGAACATATAGTAAAAATAAATAAAACACGAGTGCACAAAATAGGATAAAAAGTCTCAAAGAAAGAAACTAAAAAACTGAGAAATAAAATAAAATATAGCCTACTAGATTAACAAGCAGAATTAAAACGTAATACATAGCGGAGAAATAATTAAATTTAAAAATAAAATGTTTAACATAATAACAAAAATTTACAGTGTATTTCTAATACATATTCAATGGGCTTTGTCAGAGCAGATTAAGATTCAAAATCATAACTGGTACACAAGTAGAATGAAAAAAAAATATACCAAAAATAAGAAAATCTTACCCACTCTTGTTTCTCAAAAAAATATTCGGGTTCAATATTAATTGGCATCAATAAATCCTGAACGCGATTAACCAAAAATGCAGTCAAGTAATAGCCAAAACACCATCACAGTGAATAATCGCCTTAAAATCGTCCAGATGTTTTGTGCAGAGCTTTCCAGTGTCAGAGTACATAACGCTGCGCGGTGGCAAATTTGTTCCTAAAGCATAGTGCACCGGTAGCTTTTCTTGGCGTCGATTTACCAAATCGGCGCAAATTTGAATTTGAAATTTTTTCTAGTTTTTGGTGCTGACTTACAATAAAAGCACCGAATTTTATCGTTATCGTCAAAAGAAAAGAAATCCTCAATCGTTTACTTTTCTTCAGTAGGAAAAATCAAAAGATCTGAATTATAATAATATTAGTTAGATATTTTCTAATGAAAAAAACCTCATAATTTATAAATGAAAGAATTTAAAATACAATTTAAAATTTTAATGAAATAAATATTTAAAAATAAAAAAATCTTAATACCGGAAGAATTTAATAATAATAATAATAAAAGAACTAAGTCATAGGCAGAGCTATAGCGCTGCCTAAGTAAAGACCGATGTGGGCACAATGTATTATTTATTTATTTTATATATATATATATATTTTTTGAAAAGGCACTTTGTATCGAAGGATTTGTCGTAAAAACTTCGAAAAGGGCTCATTCGATTGGAAATTGAAAGGGCTAGTGCCCTTCTTAACAGAAAAAACTGATTGGAGAGCAACCGACCCCCCTCCCACGCCCACAATTTCCCCAAACACATCCAGTCAAAATTTTGAGATAGTCATCTTCTTCAACGTAGTTGAAGGTCCGGAAATTATGTCTTTGAGAACGACAACCTCCCAAGCCCTCAGGGCAAGAGTTGTAAGTTATATCCTGGGGGCATATAAGGTATCTGTAAAAAGGGTGGTCATATAAGCCTCGGAGGGGGCTTATTCGATTGGTAATCAGAAGTTATAGTGCGTTTTTTTAAGAGTCAAAGTGATTAGATGGACTCCCCCCCCTCACGCCCATCATTCCCCTAAACATATCCAGGCAAGATTTTGAGATAGTTACTTTGTTCAGCGTAGTTAAAAGATTTGGAAATTATGTCTTTGAGGATGACAACTACCACACAGCCTTCAGGGCAAGGGTTGTAAGTTATACCCTGGAGTCATGTAAGGTTTTTATAGAAAGGGTGGTCGTATAGACTTTCGAAGGGACTCATTGGATTGCTAACCAGAAGTTCTAGTGCCCTTTTTGAGATTCAAAGTGATTGGAGGGCGGATACCCCCCCCCCCCCACACACACACACCTCGTATTTTTACGAAATGCAACTGATAGAAATTTTGAGATGGACATTTGTTGTCGTAAAAACTTCGAAAACAACTCATTCTATTGGAAATTGAAACCGCTAGTGCCCTTTCTAATAGTCAAAAGTGATTTGAGGGCAACAAGCCCTGCGCCCCCCCCCCTCCGACACTCATCAATTCCCAAAACACATCTAATCAAAATTTTGAAATAGGCACTTTATTGAGCGTAGTTGAAGGGTCTGGAAATTATGTCTTTGAGGATGACACCCCCCCCCCCCACAGCCCTCAGAGCAAGGGTTGTAAGTAATACCCCAAGGGTATGTAAGGTTTTTATGGAAAGGGTAGTCGTATAAACTCCTTAGGGGGCTCATGGGGTCGGAAATCAGATGTTCTAGTGTCCTTTTTAAGAGTCAAAGTGATCGGGGCAGCCACACAACCCCTTACCCTCACGTCGTATTCTCCCCAAATGCATCTGATAGAAATTCTGAGATAGTCATTTATTCAAATTAGTCCAAAGAACATATAACAAGGCCTTTGGGGTTGACAGAATCCCCCAGAGTCTGAAGGAAAGGGTTGTAAGTTATGCCCCAGGGGCATATAAGGTTTTTATGGAAGGGGTGGTCGTGTGAACTTTAGAAGAGGCTTATTTAATTTCAAATGTATTTTTCTAGTTCCCATTTAAGAGTCAAACATGAAGGAAAACAACTAGCCCCCTCCCCCTCCCTGACATCTCCTTTTCCCAAAACGCATTCAATTGAAAATGTGAGATAGCCATTTCGTTACCAATTTCGTTAGTCCAAAAATCATATTATTATATTTTAGAGTAGAAACAATCCTCCAGAGCCCATGGGCAAGGGTTGTAAGTTATGCTCCGGGGCATATAAGATTTTTATGGAAACGGGTGGGGATTGGATGGAGCTCATTTGATTGGAAGTCGGAAGTTTTAGTGCCCTTTTTAAGAATCAAAAGTAAATGAAGGGCAATCAGCCCCCCCCCCAAGCCCATCCTTCCACAGAACACGCCCGATTGAAATTTTAATAGAGCTATTTTGTTCAGCATTGTTGAAAGATCCAATAATTATGTCTGTCGTGATGTCAACCTCCCCACAGTCCGCAGGACAAGGGCTATATGTTAGGCATTTTGTTTATTGTTTACACATACGGTAGTATATGCTATTGAGAAAGGTATGCATGTTTGAACTTTACTTTCGAGGAAAACGAAAGGCTCTCAGATGAGCCTTTCAGATAATGTTGAGGCGAGTTTTAAACTAAAACAAAGCACGTTATGTGTATATGGATTGTCAAAAGGGTTTACACAGGAATAACTGAGTATATTAATTTGGAAAATTCAGGAAATGATAAGGGAGATGATCAAAAACGCAACATTTGCATGCTAACAGTATTGTTACAACCACTACAACCAACCACTACTAATAACACACTACTCTATTTACAGTGTTGAGGGGAAATTTGAACCACATCAAAAGACGCTTTATGCACATTGTAGAAATACCATATCTCAAGAATTGATTTGGGTATAAAAATGGAACTTTTAGAGAATGCTTAAAGGAGAAGATCATATCACCAAAAGGCAATTTGTGCATATTACTGCTAATACTTTTGTTACTGCTATATTTTCTACTACTGCTACTACTACTACTACTTCTGTTGCAACTACTTCTAAGGCCAAGAGCACTGAGATGAAAATTGCAAGAAGTACATGAACATACAGGTTATCAAAAGAACATAAAAGTAATGGCATAGCAATAGCTAGGTGTATTAAGTCAAAACGACCAAAAGACCTGCTGCTAGTTGTACTACCGCTATTCAATACTATCAGAGGCAACGCTGTAGCGTTGCCTATAGTAAAGGCTATTCGGCTCCAATGTTTTATTATTTTTTTTTTTCCCCAGAGGCACTTCATATGGAAGGGGTCGTCATAGAAGCTTCAAAAGAGGCTAATTCCATTGGAAATCGAGAGTTCTAGTGCCCTTTTTAATAGTCGAAAACGATTGGAGGGCAACTAGCCCCCCCACGCCCAGCATTCCCCCAAACACAGCCAATCAAAATTGTGAGATAGCCAGTTTGTTCAGCGTAGTTGATTTTCAAATATAAAATATTTTTTTGAGGAGGATTCTCCCCCACAACCCTAAGGGCAAGGGTTTTAAGTTATGCCCTGGGGGCATATAAGGTTTTTATAGAAGGCGTTGTCGTAGAAACTTCAAAATAGGCTCATTCGATTGGAAATTAAAGAGCTAGTGCCCTTTTTAATAGTCGAAAGTGATTGGAGTGTAACTAGCCCCCCCTCCCCCCACACTCATTATTTCACCAAACACATCAAATCACAATTTTCAGATAGCCATTTTGTTCAGCGTAGTTGATTTCCAGATATAAACTATATTTTTGACGAGGACACTCCCCCGAAACCCTCAGGGCAAGGGTTTTAAGTTATGCCCTGGGGGTATATAAGGTTTTTATAGAAGGCACTGTCGTAAAAACTTCAAAACAGGCTCATTCGATTGGAAATTAAAGGGCTAGTGTTCTTTTTAATAGTCGAAAATGATTGGAGGGCAACTAGCCCCCCCACGCCCATCATTCCCCAAAACACATCCAATCAAAATTTTGCGATAGCCACTTTGTTCAGCGTAGTTGATTTCCAGATATCAAATATGTTTTTGAGGAGGATACTCCCCCACAAACCTTAGGACACGGGTTTTAAGTTATGCCTGGGGGCATATAAGGTTTTTATAGAAGGCGTTGTCGTAAAAACTTCATAACATGCTCATTCGATTGGAAATTCAAAGGGCTAGTGATCTTTTTAATAGTTGAAAGTGATCGGAGTGTAACTAGCCCCCCTCCCCCCCACGCCGATCATTTCCCCAAACACATCCAATCAAAATTTGAGATACCCATTTTGTTCAGCAGAGTTGATTTCCAGATAGAAAATATGTTTTTGAGGAGGAAACTCCCCCACAACCTTCAGGGCAAGGGTTTTAAGATATGACCTGGGGGCATATAAGGTTTTTATAGAAGGTGTTGTCGTAGAAACTTCAAAACAGGCTCATTCGATTGGAAATTAAAGAGCTAGTGCCCTTTTTAATAGTTGAATGTGATTGGAGTGTAACTAGTCCCCCCCTACGCCCATCATTTCCCCAAACACATCCAATCAAAATTTTTAGATAGCCATTTTGTTCAGCGTAGTTGATTTACAGATAGTAAATATATTTTTGAGGAGGACACTCCGCCACAACCCTCAGGGCCAGGGTTTTAAGTTATGCCCAGGGGGCATATAAGGTTTTTATAGAAGGCGTTGTCGCAGAAACTTCAAAACAGGCTCATTCGATTGGAAATTTAAGAGCTAGTGCAATTTTTAATAGTCGAAAGTGATTGGACTGTAACTAGCAAACTCCCCCCCACCTCCACGTCCATCATTTCCCCAAACACATCAAATCAAAATTTTCAGATAGCTATTTTGTTCAGCGTAGTTGATTTACAGATAGAAAATATATTTTTGAGGAGGACACTCTCCCACAACCCTCAGGGCAAGGGTTTTAAGTTATGCCCTGGGGGCATATAAGGTTTTTATATAAGACGTTGTCGTATAAACTTCAAAACAGACTCATTCGATTGGAAATTAAAGGGATAGTGCCCTTTTTAATAGTCGAAAGTGATTGGAGGGCAACTCGCCCCCCCCCCCCGCCCATCATTCCCCCAAACACATCCAATCAAAATTTTGAAATAGCCATTTTGTTCAGCGTAGTTGATTTCCAAATAGAAAATATGTTTTTGAGGAGGATACTCCCCCACAACCTTCAGGGCAAGGGTTTTAAGTTATGCCCTGGGGGCATATAAGGTTTTTATAGAAGGCGTTGTTGTAGAAACTTCAAAACAGGCTCATTCGATTGGAAATTAAAGGGCTAATGCCCTTTTTAATAGTCGAAAGTGATTGGAGTTTAACTAGCCCCCCCCCCCCCCCCCATGCCCATCATTTTCCCAAACACATCCAATCAAAATTTTGAGATAGCCATTTTGTTAAGCGTAGTTGATTTCCAGATAGAAAATATGTTTTTGAGGAGGAAACTCCCCCACAACCTTCAGGGCAAGGGTTTTAAGATATGACCTGGGGGCATATAAGGTTTTTATAGAAGGCGTTGTCGTAGAAACTTCAAAAAAGACTCATTCGATTAGAAATTCAAAGGGATAGTGCCCGTTTTAATAGTCGAAAGTGATTGGAGGGCAACTAGACCCCCCCACCCCGCCCATCATTCCCCCAAACACATCCGATCAAAATTTTGAGATAGCCATTTCGTTCAGCATAGCTGATTTCCAGACAGAAAATATATTTTTGAGGAGGACAATCCCCCGCAACTCTCAGGGCAAGGGTTTTAAGTTATGCCCTGGGGGCATATAAGGTTTTTATAGAAATCGGTGTCGTAGAAACTTCAAAAACGGTTCATTCGATTTGAAATTCAAAGGGATAGTGCCCTTTTTAATAGTCGGAAGTGATTTGATGGTAACTAGCCCCCCTCTCTCACCCACCTTTTCCCCAAACACATCCAATCAAAATTTTTAGATAGCCGTTTTGTTCAACGTAGTTTTAAGTTCTGGAAATTAGGTCTTTGAGGATGAAAACTCCCCCACAGCCCTCAGGGTAAGAGTTGTAATTTAAGGATTCTCCGAATCCTTCCCATTATTTTTTATGGAAGGGATACTCGTATAAACTTTGGAGAGGTCTCATTTGACTGAAAATTGAAAGTTCTTGTTCACTTTTTAATATTCTAAAGAGATTGGAGGGTGACTATCCCCCCCTCCTCTAAACCCTAAATGCATCAGATACAAATTTTGAGATTGACTTTTGTTAAAATAGTTCAAAGTTCTGATAACAAAAAACTCCGGTGCCGACACAGCCCACCAGGGCCCAGGGGTAGGCAGTGTAAGTTATGCCCTGGGGCATAACTTATTAAAGGGGGTATATAACTTATAGGGGTTTTGTATGGGAAGAACACAGAGGAAATCTATTATAATTATCCAATTATAAGGTTAAAATACATACTCTGAGATAGATGTAAAATTGCTTTGGCACACAAAATCCTATTAAGGTCAATTCCAAACAGTCGTGATCCCTTTGTGTCAGCAAGTGAAATTGTCTAAACCCCCTTATTGGAGCTATTTTTTCAATCCATTCATTGTTGTTAATCGCTGTCCATAATTTTATGCATGCTGTCTATTTTTCATATATAAGGTTTTTATAAAAGAGGTAATCGTATATAATTTGAACAAAGCCTCATTCGAATTAAATTGAAAGTTCTAGATACGTTTTTTAAATTAAAAAATAATCGGACAGTAAGCACCCCCCCCCCCATGCAATAAAAACTTGAAACTTTTTGCAATCAAAACGAAAAAAATTAATTTTAAAAAAACTTTCCGAAAAATAAGTAATTCAAAGAAAAGTAAAGGCCATTTTAAACTTAAGCTCAGGAGATACAAATACCTGTTAAAATTCAAACTCAAAACGACCAGAAATTACTATTAAAGAACAAATGAAACCCAAAATAATAAGAAATTAAATAAACAATCATAGCAAAAAACATACAACAAGTAATAATATACATGAAAAGCGAGTAATGCTTAGATTGAATATGAAAATCAAGCTTAAAATAAAAAAATATTTTGCTATTAAAGTATAAATGGAACTTAAAACGAACAGAAATTAAATAAACAATCAATGCAAACAAATATACAATATTTATTAATGTAAATGAATACATAAATCTTAAAACGAGTGAAACTTAAATTGAATATGCAAATCAAGTTTGAATCGAATAAAAATAACTACAAAAAGAGTTTGGGTATCGCCTCACTGCAGAAGCCTAAAACTTACTGCGTCATTGGCGCTTTACTGAAAACAAATTATATTACAAATGTTTTCTTTTGTTCTTACTATTGAAATACAGTAAAATTTTGAACTGATGAGCTTTTAGCAAATAATATCATTATACATCAAATATTCAGTTTAACTTATTAGTTCTTTTCAAGATTAGTCAAGACACATATAGTTTGACTACAAAAAAAATTTGGATACTGCCCCCTTCTTTAACTGTAAAAACCTAAAGCCTTTTGCGTCATTGGCGCTTCACTGAAAACGAATTACTCGTATATTACAAATTTATTATTTTCCAGTTCTTACAGCATTGCAAATGAAAATAAAATTACAGTGAAAAAAAAATCTTGAACTGATGGATCTTTCAACAATTAATATCATTATATATCTAATATTCAATTTGATTTTGTTTATACTTCCCAAGAGAGTTCAAGACTCATATAGTTTTGCCATTTTTTTTAACTCTGCCATTTTTTCTAACTAATCGTGTTGGTTTGTTATGAAAACATTCTATGGCTTCTAGGCATTTCTATTTGAGCGGAAAACTGCACTTCAAACTTTGTGGAACATGCATTTTCTTGCATGAAACACCAAAATATAATAAAATGTCAAGTTTCGGAGTGTTCCACCACTCGCAAGCAAGTGCCATTGGTATTTTTGAATCCGCATGGTAAATTTAGGGGGTGGAGGGTAGGCTAATTCTCGTAGCAGCCCCATTCCGTCGTGGTATGATTCACACTTTCAACACCTCGCGTCCGGACTATCATATAATCTACCAAGCATACAACTACCCCAAATCAGTATCAATAAATAAATGAAACCCAAAACGAATAAATATTAAAGTAAATATTAGAGTCAAACTCAAAAAGAGCATAAATTAATATGAGTAGGGTTCAAAACCCCTATGCTTTCTAAAAGCCAGAATATAATTTGTATTTTACTGAAAAAAATTCAAATGAGTTTACTGAAAAAAATGTGCATTGTCAATTTAATATACATATGCTGATATTTATTCCCTAAAATCTTAATTAATGAAAGAATTGTTTTCAGTAAAGCGCCAATGACGCAGTAGGTTTTAGGCTTCTGCAGTGAGGCGATACCCAAACTCTTGTTTGTAGTTATTTCTATTCGATTCAAACTTGATTTGCATATTCAATTTAAGTTTCACTCGTTTTAAGATTTATTTATTCATTTATATTAATAAATATTGTATGTTTGTTTGCATTGATTTTTATTTAATTTCTGTTCTTTTTAACTTTCCTTGATACTTTAATAGCAAAATATTTGTTTTCGTTTTAAGCTTGATTTTCATATTCAATCTAACCATTACTCGCTTTAAGATTTATTTATTCATTTATTTTATTACCTGTTGTATGTTTTTTCCTATGATTGTTTATTTAATTTTTGTTCATTTTGAGTTTCATTTATTCTTTAATAGGAATTTCTGGTCGTTTTGAGTTTGAATTTTAACAGGTATTTGTATCTCCTGAGCTTAAGTTTAAAATGGCCTTTACTTTTCTTTGAAAAATTTATTTTTCGGAAAGTTTTTATTAATTAATTACTAGTAATACTAATACTGCTACTGGGACTACTATTACAACTATGCCTAAGGATAGTAAGGTGAAATTTTCAAAAAATTCTGAGGGGCGAAGGTGAACTGAATCACAACACACCGTCTGTATGCAGGTTGTCAAAAGGGTGTAACAGCAATATCTTAGGAACAGTTTGGTGCGTGAAGTTGAAAATAGCAGTGCTTGTTGTGAGGGATGTTGAACTAACCAAAAGAAAATATTTTCATCCTAATGTTACTGCTTTTACTCATGCTACTACTACTATTGTTACTGCTATTAATACTTCTATTACTCCTACTGTCACTAAGGCTTAGGCTACTACTAATAATTCTACTGCTACTGCTACTACTACTGCTATTAAAATTAAGGGTATTAAGGCAAAAAATTTGGGATGTATAGAAACTGTGCTCACAGAGGTTGTCAAGTGAACGTATCAGAAATGCTTCAGGAATGGTTACTTTCAGCGTGTTTTGAAGGGGATGTTGAATAAACCAAAGGTGCTATGCGCATACTGCTAATAGTGTGGCTACAACTGTTGCTACTGCGCATGCTAGGGATATTAAGATAAACCACAGTTTATATAATTATCCAGTAAGCTTACCACAGATGATTTCTGGCTCTTCATTCTCGGTGAGAACAAAAAGCTCCTCCCACTTATTTGTGCACTTATTGTCCACTTATTGGTTGAGCCGGCCAAGTGGTTTTGTCAGTACTTGTTCCGTAGGTGATTATTCTTTGTCTACCCGTGAAAAGACCTAATGCCGCTTATGTTTATAGGTTCTCTGGAGCACTCGCACCTCGGTCCGGGTTTTTATAATGGGTGAGATAGGGAAAGATCATACTACTAATTATATAAACTGTGGATGAAATCTTTAAGGGACATTTAGACTAATGTTGAACTAAGTCAAAATAAACTATGAAAATGTGGACAAATTGAAAGTGATAGCGATGATGATTGGGTTTTGGATTTTGGCATGGATAAGTTCATGAATACCTACCATACTTTTAAAAATCAAAAATATGGACTGGATAAACCGTTGGAAGAAAAAGAAGTTTTGCCCCACTACCTGAACAATTAAAAGGAACAAAAAGTCCGGCGATAAGTCTTTCATAATGACAAAAGACAAACCAAGGCAAAAGAAGAAGTTTTCGTCCCACCACCTGAAAAATTAATAGACACAAAGGTCAAAAGGTCAAATGGACACAAAGGCCAGTTTTTTGATGAAAATTAAAAACCTGTACTAGATAAATCGTTGGAAAAAAATAAGACCTTTTGTTCCACCACCTATATAATTGAAAGAAACAAAGGTTCGGCGATATTTCTTTCGTAATGACAAAACACAAGCTGAGGCAAAAGTTTTTGGTCCAAGAAAAATGTAATTTTACAAAGGTAAAACTTCTAATTTAAGTTCCCATTTGGACGCCATGACATCAAGAAAAGGCTCAAATTGTCTGCGTTTAAAAGACAAGCGACAGTGAGAATTCATATATAGAAGCCTGCCGTGTGCCGGGGCCCGGCGGCGAAGTCACTGGGTTCCCGATACTAATATATATATATATATATATATATATATATATATATATATATATATATATATATATATATATATATATATATCATCATCATCACACACACACACACACACACACACACACACACACACACTATATATATATATATATCATATATATATCATATATATATATATATATATATATATATATATATATATATATATATATATATATATATATATATATATATATATATATATATATATATATATATATATATATATATATATATATATATATATATATATATATATATATATATATATATATATATATATATATATATATATATATATATATATATATATATATATATATATATATATATATATATATATATATATATATATATATATATATATATATATATCAAGTTTATAAAAAACCAGCCATTCTGTAAATATCTGATTTGAACCAATTTGCAAGCCTATGAAATATAATTACCACTGCTTGGGGGATCTTTTTTTTTTACCAAACAATTCCTTAAAACTCACTTTTTAGTAACACAAAATTCAATAATCTTCCCCCTTGGAACAGCCAATTTATATTCACATTAGAATTTTATTGAATTACAACTCAACATGAAAATCCTTAAAGTTAAACAGAATTTTGGAGATTTCCTAAGCGATGAAAGGTGTCTGAGAAAAACTTAGACAGACCTCACAATTTACAAAAGAATTAAAATAACTGATAGAACTAAGATGTCCAGATGTTTTGAATTACTGGATTTTATGGGTTGCCAATGGACTAGCTTTAGCTTTTGCCACTTCATAACCAAACAAGGTTTAAAAAAATGATATTTAAAAAAAAACACAAATTTATTTATAAACTGGCAAAGAATTCCAAAGAAGACGCTTAGCTAATATAATAATCGAACTAGTTCACGACTTAATTTATTAAGTCGTGATATAGTTAGTGTCACTAACATATATAGTTAGTGTCAGTAACAGCTACTCAATCATGCGAGGCTATACAATGGGTAACTATTAAGTTCGTGCTAATGAACTGCAAGTAATGAACAACTCGGTCCAATATTTACCAAAACTCTAAAAAACTAAATTTTGATAACAATCGACGCCTCGAAAGAATTGCCTTTTTATGCCGATCTCAAATATAGAAAATTCATTAAGTTTAAGGTTGTCCATTAAAATTTACGAGGCTGATAAAATTGCCGAATTTTCAATAAAAGGGGAAAACATCCCCAAAAGTCAAGTGACCTCTGGGGACGATAGAACCCTTCCCCTAACCCATGTGGAAAGGGCTGTAAGTTGTGGAATTGCCTATTGCATACAAATAGCATTTGTTATTGGGAAATATACAGATTTGAGGGGGATGATTTTTCGTGGGTGGATTTTTTAGGGGTTTTTATCAACGGAAGAGGGGATGTCACTGCCTGATTTTAATAGCTATCAGATCTTAAAAAAAGTTTTTCAACACAGAGTAAGCAACAGCATTAAAACTTAAAACGAACAGAAATTATTCTGTATATGAGGGGGTTTGCCCTTGCTTCAATCCCTTCCTCTTTACGCTAAAGCTGTTTTTTTTTGTCCCGATTCATTAACAATAACTACTAAAACACAAGGTCAGTGGCAGATCCAGGGGAAGGGAAAGGGGGTGTCCCCCTAACATAGTCTAAAGTAGTGTAATTCACTTAATTAACTCAAGTTTGCGTTAATTAGACTTGCTCCTAACGCAAGTTTGTCGGATCAATCTATTTATCCCCCCCCTAAATAAATTCTGGATCCACCACTGCACAAGGTCCGTTTATTTGGAATAAGAAGCTTTTTAAAGCACTAAGAAACTTTAGCGTAATGAGCAAGGGAACGAAGAGGGGGTATCTCCCCTCATGTACGAAACAATTTCTGTTCATTTTACGGAAAATTAATCAAGAAAAAACGGGTTTTAATTTTAATAAAGCAGTGAATAAATAACAACCAAATAAACACTTAATTAAAAAACAATCCGAATATTTCGGCCCCACGTCCGGGAGCCTTTCTAAACGGAAAAAAAGGAGAAAAACCAAAACGTTTATTTTTTTTAAATAACATACATCGAAATACAACAAAAATAAACACACAAAGAGAGAAATAGAACAGAAGAAAAGAAATATACATGAATAAATAGGAAGCAAACTCACTTCTTAAATACAAATTCCATCCACTGGCATATTTAACGCAATAAACAAAAGCGAATGTCTATAATGTTAAGCTGTGAGTTGGATTCCTACTTATTTATTGATATTTCTTTTCTTTTGTTTTTTTCTCCCTCTTCGTGTGTTTAGTTTTGTTGAATTTAGATGTATGTTATTTTTTTAGAAAGAACTTTTTTTGGGGTTTTCCCTTTTTTCACGTTGAGAAAGGCTCCCGGACATGGGGTCGAAATATTCGGAGTATTTTGCAATTAAGGGTTTATTTAGTCGTTATTTATTCTTTGCTTTATTGAAATTAAAGCCTGTTTTTTCTTGCTTAATTTTTCGTAAATAGAAAAGCAGTGTGGTCTAAGAAATTATTTCTGTTCATTTTAATGTTTAATGATGCGTCTTACTTTCAGTTGGAACAAAAAAATATTTCTTTTAATTAATTTACAATTTAAACTAATGATATATGAAAAATAATTCCTGGAAATTTGAGCAGTTTTTAATTTTCAACATTATAATAAAAAAAACTCCCTTATATGTGTTTTATCTCTGGTATGTGCAAGTGATATTCTATTCTTCAGTGAGCTTTAGAGGGGCGGTAATATTAGTCTTATTTATGGTAACTTCTCTTAGTTTCAAGTTTTGTTGATTATTCATTTTATTTTCTGTTAGTTTTGGGTTTCATCTATTCTACCATAGTCACTTATTCTCGTTTTAAGTTCGGCTCGTTTTATGACTTTGTTGCTTTTCATTTTTACCTTTCAGATGGCTCTTTACATTTCTTTGAAGAATGTTTTTGGAAAACATTTCTTAAATTCGTTCTTAAAATGATCATATTTGCAGCTTGTATCAATTTGAAAATCGATCTTCGTTCACAGTTTGTTAGCTTAGTAAACACATTCTATGCTTAAGGAAAAGATTTGGCATCTCCAGGAATCCATCAAAAGATTAAGTGCTTAACACTAAAATGCTTCTACGGTAGGAAATAGAGTATATCCAAAATTATTTTCAATGGGGGATCAATGGTGTACAAGGAGGATTTTTTTTCAACGGACAGAAAAAATAAAAGACACAAAGGACAGAGCGGTTGGATATACAAATTATTTTTATTGCCAAAAGTAATGTGCAATATTGCCAAAAGTAATATTGCCAAAAGTAATGTGCAATAAAGGATACCTCTCTACATAACCGGCGGACTTATGGACAAACTTCAGAATACCGAACAAGTTACCGAACAATACCGAAATACAGAACAAATTAACAAACTTTGAATTTATTAACAAACTTCGTAAAATATCCTCGCCAATGATCTAAAGTGAATCGCATAGTTTTTTCAGCTTATCGTCAGTTTGGAAGAGCTGCCCCCCAGCTACTTCTTCAGTTCAGTGGGAAAATGAGAGCCGGTTGGTACCTTGTCGGGAATATATGGTGAAGTTTTTGGAAATATTCCAATTAAATTGCTCAAGAAGCCGTTTAGTTTGGTTTAGTTTAATAAAAAATGGAACTTGACAAAATGCATATATATATATATATATATATATATATATATATATATATATATATATATATATATATATATATATATATATATATATATATATATATATATATATATATATATAATACATGAAAAACAAATTCTTTCAACTAATTCTTCTAGCCTGCCCATGAACTTGGAAAGGCAAGTTGTCCTGGGAGCGTCCCAGGAATAGAAAAAAAGAGAAAATTTTAGTACTAGCTTATAGCACAAAATAATTATACCAGAAATACTGATGATATAAAAAAAATATACATATGTATATGTGTATAAATAAAAATACATAATTCCTTACTGAGTTACTACTAGAGTCACCGTAACGACAAAAAAAAAAACTATCCAAATAATCCACTATACTCCTTCACATGCCTCAAACAATAAAAGAAGAAGAAGAAAAAAAAGGGTTGGGGGCTATGAGGAAGAAGAAGAAGAAGAAAAAGAAAAAAGCAAAAAGAAGAAGAAGAAAAAATAGGTTGGGGGCTATGAGGAAGAAGAAGAAGAAGAAGAAGAAAAAAGCAAAAAGAAGAAGAAGAAAAAAAAGGGTTGGGGTTGCATGGGCGCTATGAGGAAAGTAATCGTCATAGGTCTAAACAATTCAAGAAGGCAGCATACCCCTTCTTATGCTTTGAATAGCACTCCCTAGGTCTCACAAAGTTTCATAATAAGAATATACAATAGTTGTTGTTCCCACTCCATAAGCTCTGCGAGCAACACTTGGATCTTAAAGAAACGATTGTTATCTTCGAGATAGTTGAACTTTTTTTCGTTTTTTTTTTTTTTTTTTTGGGGGGGGGGGGGTTGTTCGCATCTACTGTTATAATTGCCGTTTTTGACATCTCACATTGAAGCCAAATCACCTGTCATTTTTCCTTACCTGAAGAATTGGCTTAGGGAGGGGAGCGTGTTTTCAAACTGACAAGGAGCGGAAAGACATAATTATAACTCCGCTCTGGACATTGCTGGCTACATTTTACGAAGAGGGTATTACAAAGCTTGTCCATAGATACAAAAATATTTGAATTGTCGAGGTTATTATGTAGACAATTAATCTTTATTGCACAATGCTTTCGGTAATAAATTTTTTTTTTAATTCACCAATCTCTCCTTTATAGTCATTGAGAAGTTAAAAAAAGATAACAAAAACAACCGTAGAATTGCAATAGTGTAAGGGCCCCTAATTATAATTCTGACAACACAAGGCCTATAAAAATAGTATAAACCTACTGCAAGCAACAGTGAGTGTGGAGAGTGGAGATAAAATCCAGTTTGATAGGTTCCATCATAATAGTTTTTCCGTTATTTAAAATTTTTTTGTAAAAGTAGAACTTAAATTTATTTTCCTTCACCCTAAACTGGGCAAGATATAGCGATTGGTCCAATTTGTTTTCTCCTATTCAATCTGGTTTTCCAGATTTCCAAAAGTTTATTTGTTTCCAAAATATATTATATCCTTTTTTCTACTCAGCAGAGTTAGTTCAAGAATGGAATTTTGGATATTATAATTTTTCTTTTCAACATCTTGGTTGTGTGAAGAAAAACCTTCTTTATTCAAACAACTGGTCCATTTTTTTTTTTTTTTTTTTTTTTTTTTTTTTTTTTTTTTAAATAAAATATATTATTCAGTTTTTTTGGTCTCAATTTTTTTGGCCTGAAAATGGACTTGTCTTACGGCTCGAAAACTCGGTATCAGCTTCTGCTGTAACTGGCAGCAAAAAAAAGTAAGTGGTATAGGATAACATCGTTCTCAGGAGAAGTGCTGGCGTGTTATTTAGGACAAAACTGAATTTTCAGTGGTTAAGCAACAGACGATCATATGAATTCCAAACATATACGTTCCAAAGGGCAAGGAAAATAGTGTGAATTCGAATAAAATCTTCAAAATTTTGGTTACCTATAGAATAGAATAATTTCGCTCTCAGGTTGCGATTTTTTCGTACACAGTGTCCCACACGTCACGCACCATACTGGTCATCCATGCAAAATGCATCTCATGGAAGCTCTGTACATTGATCACATAGATAGATGAAAGGAATAAAGCTTTATTTTTTTCGATATTATCAGTTTTTTCTGGGACACCTTGTAGAATGATGGATTAGATTAAAGCTAATGGAGTTCTATCACTTCATTTAATTTCTTTCATTGTTGTTTTTGAAAGTTGAACATGAGGGGAAAAGGTAAGAAAAAAAAATAGATACAAATTACACAACATAGATTCTAAGGAATCTTTGATATTTATATTGAAGATCCTCTGGTGTTATTAACTAGAGGCAACGCTATAGTGGTTCTAGTGCCCTTTTTAAATGTCAAAAGTGACTGGAGGTCAACCAGCCCTCCCTCACGCCCTTTTTTCCCCAAATGTATCCAGTCACTGTTTCTAGGTAGCAATTTTGGTCAAAGGTCAAATAACTATACTTTGGGGTCGACAAAAACCCCCACAGACCCCAGGGCAAGGGGTGTAAGTTATGCAAGGTGCCCGTTGCTAACATACCTATTAGTTTACTATTCGTCTAGGGCCTTAATCAATTTTGGAAAAAAAAATTTCATATGAATAATGTCACAAATATCCAGACGTCCAATACCCTAATACCCTTGGTTTTACCATCCAAAGTGAATAAAATGAAATCAAAGTGTTTTTGAGAAAGAGATTAAAAAAAAAATATATTCTTTCTTTTTACCAAACGAGGCTTGGTCCCCTGGTACTATTACAGACTGTGACGTTATGGTGATGTTAGAATGTGAACTTTGCAATTAGTTTATTGAAGTTACCTAAGTAGTGAAAAGGACTATATTAATGAGAAAAATTCCAAATTATAAGAATCACAATATACATTTTCAGAATAGGCATTATTGAATTGTCCCGTTGAAGTTTAACTACACCATAGTACTCCAACTCAAATGTCATGTTCTTCCATTTAGATTTTAGGTCTATTTGGTTGCACAGAAGTTATTAGTAATTTGGCTTGTTAAAAGCAGGTCAAAATTTAATCAATTTATCTATCACATTTGTGCTCATTTTAATTTTTTGTTCTGTATAAAATTTGTATGTGCTCATTCATTGTGCTCATTTTTTGCTCATTTTAATTTTTGTTCTGTATAAAATTTTGATGTGCTCATTCATTGTGCTCATTCTTTGTTCATTTTAATTTTTTGTTCTGTATAAAATTTTGATGTGATGACATTTAGTTCTCACATTCCTTTGTTTTTTATTTATATATCTCTTTTCTTTTAGGTTTAGCAAAATTAATTGGTAAAAATGGAAAATTTGTTTGAAGAAACTGTAAGTGTTTTTTTTATTTTTCGGAAAGTTCGCAGCAACTTGTTTATAAAGTGTCAACTACATCTATTTTACAATGAATCGTAACTACTACATGACGTAGGGCGTATCCACAGGATTTTTATTTGGTGTCCTTACAAAAACAAATCTTGACAAAACACATAAAAAATTAGTTTAAATTTCGCTACTATTTACGCGTCGGAAAAAAAATTTCATGGGGGGGGGGGGGTTAAAACCTGGTGAGCCCCTCTGAATATGGCTTTGATACTTCTATACGTTACTATCTGTTTTGTTCTGTATTTTTGCGTGTGAGTTCAGCTCAGCTTTTCTTTTTCTTCGACACACCTTCTCTCTTTACATTTCTCTAGAGGACGCAGAATTGACTATTCTACTGATCTCGTGTGCCAGATTTTTGAGAGGAAGGCAATAAAAACTATTCTAGTAAAAGTAGCAAGAACAAAGTATAGTTTTGCTATTCCGGTGTATTTCTTTCCTAGCAGTAGCATTGCTACTATTCCGCAATCTCGGCAAAATTTCCAATCTTTCATGTTATTCTGAATCATTCTTTAAGATATTAAATATAAAAAAACAAGTTTTTTTTAACTGAAAGTAAGGAGCGACATTAAAACTTAAAACGAATAGAAATTATTCCGTATATGAAAGGGGCTGTCCCCTTCTCAACGCCTCGCTGTTTACGCTAAAGTTTGACTCTGTCTCACAGCTTTATTTCTTAAAACAAAAAAAAAACTAAAAAAAAAAACAAAAAAAAAATATCGGAGTCTTTATGTCTGAATAGATCAAAGATGGGTTCAGCGGTAATTTTTATTTTTACATCTATGAAGTACCAAGGACAGTGAGTCTGAAATCTGGATGTTGGACTAAGTCAAAAATTTCCATATACCATTCATTATACTATATATATACCTTATATACCATATATTATATCTTACAAAATTAAAAAAAAACTGGGAATTCAATTAATAATAGAAAAGATCTCCATAAGCAATTTTTTATAGTATCAGGACACAAGATTAAAAAAAGAAAGAACGGCTTTCCCTTTCCCTTTTAAAATTCTCCATTTCTCCTTTTAAAAAGGAAAATTCAGCTAAAACATATTATACCAAACTCGTTAAGAAAGGTGTAGTTGTTTTTGGAATAATCATATTGTTATTGTTTGAATTTTGATGAAAAATGTTTTCGAATTTAACTACATGGTTCTGCTTGTTTGTTTTCACGGTTCAAGGTGAAGACACACGAAAATATAGTACTGTCCAAAAAACTTCATAATTTAGAAAACCCCGAAGAAAAAAAAATCGGAGTCCTTATGTATTAATAGATCAAAGATGGGTTCGGGGAGCAATTTTTTATTTTTGATGTCATTGGTACTTTCAGGAACATGAAAGGTGGATGACTCTTACGCAACATCATCCAGACTACATTATCTACGAGGATCAACATGCATTAGAAAAGTTGAGCTAGCTTAGAGTAGAAAGTAAAGTTTAGAAGTAATGATTTTTCTTTTATAATTGAAAAAAAAATATGCTAAACCCCGCTGGCAAAAATATTACTAAAGTTTAGTGACTGCTTTTGGATATTTGGCCGGCTTGAGGGCAGGGCTACGCTACACTACGCTTTATATTTCTAGGCTACGCTTTATCCGCAATATCCGATTTTTTTTTAAGAAACGGAAACGTAACGTAGCGTAACGTAAATCTTATGCACTCAAGGATTTCCAGTCTAGCCTTTTTTTAAGAAGAAAAGAGTATAAGACTTTACCTTTTTAAACATTATACGCAAGTCTTTTTCAGGGTTCTCTTATCGAGGGACGCCAATTTACAAAAATGTATGGGGGGGGGGGAGAATTTTAAAATCAAGGTACAAAAGAGAGTTTTTCAGAATCTAGGGGGGAGGGATCAAGGTACAAAAAAGAGTTTTACAGAATCTAGGGGGAGAGGCCCTGCCCAAGTAGCTGCTGGTGGGTTTGTTAACCCCAGATGCATGGTTATTTGACCTCTAGACTATTTCGAACTAATGATTTTTTTGGATTGGATGCATTGAAGAGGTGATGGTAGTTAAGAGGAAGAGGCTCACTGGCACTCATGTAACTCACTGGCACTTTCATCTAGTTCCACGCCGGTATTAGACTAACAACGGACCATTCAGATCGCTAGTGAAAAATCCGAAACTTAAGGGCTTCCTCTATCTTAAGTTAACACATATTCTAGATTATAATATCGAGATTATAGATTATAATATCAATAAAAGGAGGAGGTGGGGAGGGGGTAGGATTTTTTCATTTTATGAAGATACAAAAAGGGTATTTTTCAACATCTAAGGGATAATTTTTTTTTTCAAACAGGAAACGTTTCTCAGAATATAGGGAGGTATTTAAAAAAAATTATTCTGAAACGGTATTTCAAAATAAATTGTTCTGAAAGCTTTAAAAGGTTTTGATTCTGATTTACCGGCCCTTGTGCTTCAGGACACGTTCTTAAGGAATTGTGTACCAAAATGACAAACTTTGGACAAAATGACAAACTTTGGCGTAAAGAATGAGATATAGACGAGGGGGCGGCCCTCCTCATATACTAAATGATTTCTGTCCGTTTTAAGTTTAGTGTTGCTCTCTACTTTCAGAAGAAAAAATTGTTCTTCTATATTCAATTTCTGTTGTTTTTCCTAATAATTTAAGTAAATTCACCTCCCCTTCCATGGGCTCCCCCCACGAAAAATTTATCCATAAAAAATTATCTCACGTAAAATATTCCCCCTGAGAAATTACTCCAGGAAAATACTATCCTCGCTGCGAATTCCCCCCAGAAAATTTCTTGTGGACGATTCTGCCTAGGAAATACGTTGACACATAATTTCTGATTGTTTTACAAGTCCTGACATAATCCAACTTGTTGGAAAAATTTTCCCAATCCCCCAATCCATGAAAAATCTTTCCCCTGCTTAAAAATTCCCAATGGAGAATTGTTCCTGATGATAATTCCCCCATGAAGAACTTCTCCCGTGGTAAATCCCCCCTCCACGTAAGGGTTCTCCAGAAATTTCCAACTCTGCTGAAACATTCCCCCCAGATAATACACCAGAGTATCTCCACGTATAAAATGGGATTGCCAACGAGAAAGTAAAACAAATAAAACGAATTTCGTAATTGAATTTTGGCAAATTCCCCCCTTGTAGTGCGTTTTTTTGGTTGAACTTTCCCCTGGAACGTTCACTCTTGGAAACTTCCATCCAAACGAGAAATTCTTCTGGCAGAAAATCGATACCCAGATCCCCCCCCCCACACACACAGGAAAAATGTCTATTTGCTTTGCAATAACAAATACTATATGTTAACAACAAGCAAATCTCATACCATGCGGACCTTCCTCCAAGGGCTGTTGGGGGTCATGTCATCCCCAAAGAAATAGTTATTGAATAGTGAAGAAAATCGCTATCTCAAAACTTTGATCGAACGACTTTGGGGGTAAAAGTGTACGGAATGGGGTTAGTTGCCCTCCAATTTTTTTTGGTAACTTAAAAAGAGCACTAGAACTTTTAATTTTTGTTTAAATGAGTCTTCTAATCTTGTAGGGTCGTTGGTTCGATACGATCAATCCTGGGAAGAACAAGAAAAAATAAATAAATAAACACGCATCCATGATCTTTCTCCTGGCAAAAATACAAAATTCAACATTTTCAAAGATGGGAGCTTGAAAAGTCTACAGAAGGGTTTTCTTAGTAATAATGGGTAGATGTGTCCTACGCGAACCTCATTTGCATATACCCTAAACCTCATTTGCATATACCATGAACCTTATTACTATAATCCAGCCGGCACCTCACTTACAAATACCTGTCTGGACATTATTAAGATATGTTTAAACTTCACTGAATAAAAGGAATGACAACTTTAATAAACCGGTTTATATGAAGTCAAATGGAATGGTAGAATCGGGCGCAATCAGAGGAATGAGCACTTAAGTAAACCGTTTTATTTGATTTCAAATTGGACTAATAGAATTTATGATATAGTATCGAACTTTACTTGGCATCATATATTAACATAGGCATTGTGTAACGCTTGTATCATAATATTCATGGGAATGAGCGCTTATATGAACACTTTTTTTCTGGGGAGTTATGGTCATCCATATCTTACCTGCAAGGGAACCCCAATACCCCTCCTCCCCAAATTTTTGCTCCCCCTTTTTGGACTTAGAATTTTTTGGGGGGGACTAAGATAGACCGTTCTCAAGTCCTTCTTTGAGATAATTTGGTTTCAAAATCATTTTTTTTTCTTAAGAGAAGTTGAGGAATCGGTGAGCTTCTTTCAGAATAGATTAACTAATTTTCCATTTAGTAGTTAATGAATTAATCAAGATGAAAGAAATAATCAAACTTTTCTAAAAGCCAGAAACTGCACCAAAAATTGCACCAACCACCATCAAATCTAGAAGAGACGTACACAGGGGAATAGGCCTCAAGACCCATCCATCCCCCTACCACGAGAGTCGGGAACTTTTACGATTTCTTGTTCAAATTACCCAAAAAACTGTTTTATCACTGCCCCCCCATGGAAAAATTCTTGCCAGCGTACATGAGCTTTAGATGGGACATGTTTATCTCCACCAACTCATCGTGACAGAATATTACATTTTTCAATCAACGATCTTATCTTTCCACTGATAGACTTTTTGATTTTAGATAAATTGGTTGTATAAGCCTAATTCACTGTTGTTTAATTTTCAGTTAACAATTCAATTCCACCGTACAAAGGCTATTATAAGAGGCATCCATTAGAAAACGGTCATTTTAAACAAGCAAATCAGACGGTTCGTGGTGACGGACTGTAAGTAAGGAGCAACTCGGCCCAATTCTAACCGAAAATGTAAAAAGACGGAAGTGTAACAGCAATAGAAACTTTAAAAGAATTAGCTTCTTATGCTGATTTCAAATATATAAAATTCAACAAGTTTAATGTTATCCATCAAAAGTTATGAGCCTGAGATTATTTGTCTGATTTTCAAAAAAAGGGGGAAACCCCAGAAAAAAGCCAAGTGATCTTAGTGAAAATTTCACAATCAGATTCGGCATATCTGAGAAACCTACTGGACAGGTTTCAAGCTCCTATCTACAAAATGAGGATTTTTTTTTTTTTTTTTTTTTTGCCAGAAGAAAGACCACGAAAGTGTGTTTATTTTTTCCCCCCTAGGGGTGATCGTATCAAACCGATGATTGTAAAAGATTGGGAGAGGCCTCATTCGAGCATAAATCAAAAGCATGCACTAGTGCACATTTTTAAGTAACCAAAAAGAATGAAGGACAACTACCCCCCTCCCCATTTCTTTTTTCCCTGAAAATATCTGATCAAAATTTTGACATAGCTATTTGATTCAGCATAGTTGAAATTTAGGGGTCATATAACCCTCCATTTTCCCTGGGAAACGGCTGTAAGTTACGAAACTTGCCCATGCTCACATATAGTATTTGTTATTGGGTTATATATAGATTATCGTTTTTTTTGGTGGGGGGGGGGGGTTCTGTCGGGAGAAAAGTTTCTTGGGGTAATTTTCCAGAAGAAATTTTGCATAATAGGGAATTTTCCTGGTATAATTTGGAAAACGGTCAGGAATTACATAAAAAAACAATTTTATTCAACTGAAAGTAATGAGCAGCATTAAAACTTAAAACGAATAGAATTATTCCGTAGATGAGGATGCTGTCCCTTCCTAAATTCTAGCTCTTTACCCTAAAGATTGACTTTTTGTCTAACACAATGAAAGAGAATTATTTTTAAGAACTTTAGGACTTTAGCGTAAAGAGCGAGGCATTGAGGAAGGGGTGACCCTCCTATCCTTATTGTTAGTCTAATTGATACCCCAAGAAAAAAACGTTCAAACTCCCTACAACCCCCCCCCCCCCTCCCCGTGAAAATACTAATTATATTTCCTTATTAAAAGTTGATGGTCTGCTAGTGTTGCATCAATTTATCAACTCCGCCTTTTGGAAGAAAAAAAGTTCATCTCAAAATGCAATTATCCCAAAGAAGGACTTGAGACCTGTCCACTTCTGCTAATGTATCTAGACATAAAATTACAGTTTCCCATTTAGGGGTCCGATCTTAGAAGCTCTGTGAACTGTAACTCAATCAAATAATCCTAGAGAAAGCTTTTCTTAGCTATTTTGGGCACGATTTGTAAAATTTGCTCTCTACGTGAAGTTGGCTTAACCTTTCCTAATGATCGTTAATCCTTACAGAAATGTAAATTGGATGGTGCAATATATAGGTTATCCGAGTCTAACGTTCCTTAAATAGTCAAATTAAGGAAAAAATAGTCCCATTTGTGCCGTATGTGCCAGTTATAGATGTTCCTTTGGAACTTTTTTTAAGGGATGGGTCCTCTTCCCCGTCGGCCACTGGGATAAACTCTGGCACTATGTTGTCAAGCAGAGAGAAATCCACCACACTACCACAAGAAGCACACATTAGAACATATTTAGAATTTACCATAAATAAATAATAACTACATACTAGAATATGCCTTATATACCAAAATGAAATATACCTTAAAGAGACACATATGCCTTTAAGGGATTTTCGGCTATTAACTAAGTAAAATAATAGAATAAAATCGGCTTTGTTAGGCTTCATGAGAGATTTGAAAATTGTAGCCTACCTTCTTCACAAAATGCTTTCCAATATCGTTTTAAAATTTATCATTTCAGGAACTATGTATATTTTATAAAAAATGATAGGCAATAAGCAATAAGCTTGAAAGTAAGGAAAGACATGGCATAATAGTAACCGGAACTCCAAAAAAAGGAATTTTGATAACAATTAGTACATCAGAGGAATTGGTTTCTATGCTAATTCTGAGCATACAGAATTATTTGTGTTTAATGCAATCCATTAAAAGCTAAAAGCCTGAGGAATTTTGCCTTATTTATGAAAAAGGAGGAAGCACCCCCCCCCCAAGTCAAGTGATCATAATTAAAATCATACCATCAGATTCAGCGTATAGGAGCTATATGTATTCAAATATATTGTAAAGGTTTCAAACTCATCTCTATGAAAATATGAAATTTTGCTTTCTTTTTGTTTTACGAGAAGAAAGATCACGGATACGTGTTTATTTTTTTGTTTGTTTTTTCCCCAAAGGTAATCGTTTTGAACCAATGTTGATTGTTCAGATTTGGAGAGGTTTTTTTTAAAGAAAATTAGAAGTTCTATTGCCCTTTTTAAGAGACCCAGAGCTTAGGAGGCCAACTAGCCTCCCACCCAGGCCGCTCTTTTCCCCATTACATACGATAAAAATTTTGATATGGCTTGATAAGCTCAAGTAACTCTACCTCCGGAGATGACATGACCCCCGCAGCCCCGTGGGAAAGGGACGTAAGCTATGCAATTTCCTCATTGTTTAAAAATAGTATCTAATATTGGGAGGAATTTTTCAGGAGGAATTTTCTGAGGGGAAGATTTCGTGAAGAGGAAAGTTTCTGAGGGGAATTTTCACGGAAAGTTTTACACAAGATAAGAGAGGACTGTAATTTCAACAATTTACCCATTGTTTATATATAGTATTTGCCATTGGGCAGCGTCTCCGCGAAGAAGGGTGAATCTCCCGGCATGATTTGAAAAACAAATATTTTACTCCTCCGTCTTCTTGCTTTTGTATGACGGATTTTCAAATAAATAAATAAATAAAACTCAAAATGTACAGATATTATTCCGTATACTAGGAGGGGGGGGGCTGTCTCTTCTTCAACCATCGCCTTTTACGTTAAAGTTTTACTGTTTGGCCCAATTATTTAAGAACAACGCCTCGAACACAAGGGCTGTTTGTTTGGAATAAGAAGCTTTTTTAAACTCTAAGAAACTTCAGTGTAACGAGTGAGGGATTGAGAAGGGGGAAACACCCCTCACATGCACAATAATTTCTGTTTGTTTTAAGTTTTAATGTTACTCCTTACTTACAAATAAAAAAAAACTTTTTTTTATTTAATAATAGACAAAGTTTTTTAAGTGCTTGGGATACAAATATGCAAGATTTAAAATCTGAACGATATATTTTTTTACTAATGATCATCGGCGCCTATTCACTTTCCCTAGGGAGGGGGGATAAAATTTTATATTTAAAAAATGAAGACGCACAACAATATATTTTCAAAATTGAAGGGAAGGGGGTGGGGAGTAATTCGGATTTTCCCAACTATTTCAAAGAATACATCGAAAAGGCATTTTACAAAGTCTGAAGGCGATGGTCCCTCTCCTGCCCTCCCTCAGTTGTAAGTCGGTACCGACTTGTACCGACTACCTAGAAAATACACCGATTAAGCTTGATTTGTGGTATATATTACGCAATAAGGTGGATCAGATGTGCATCTGTATGTTCGTGTGGATATTCAAAAGAATCTTATAGATGGTTTTGATAGAATAACCTTCTCATGGGGATGGCTTCACATGGATGTGCAACGCAGAAAAGAGATATTTTAATTACCTCTTGGTGCTTTCTCCTTCAGGTAACCAAAATTTTGCTATGCTTGTTGAGCGCCACTTGGTTTAGGGTTGGGGGGGGGGGGGGGCTTTTTGCCTTTTGGTGGTTTCATTAAAGAAAAAACAAAATTTCTACCGCCCCCCCCCCCTAGATTATGAAAACCACTTTTTTTTTCTTTGTTTTTTTTTTCGAAACAATCCGTGCCCCTCCTTGCTTTTTCGTGAGTTGACGTCCCTTTGTTCATTTATTTTAATTAATACTGGCCAAGATGTATCTTTGTATTTAGTTTTTCATCTATTAGCTACATTGAAAGTACTATATTTAGTATACAGACAAACTTTCCTTTTATTCATCTGTCTTACCGTACATATCGTCACTACGAAGTCGGTGGACGTGCCCTACCAATCGTGCATCGTATTGATAGGTGTGGCACGTGAAAAATCCTTAAATGCTCCTCATTTTCGGTAAAGAGCCTTTTTTCCAAGGTTCTCTACCAGATGCCTACCCTCAGATGGTGCTAGCAGTTCCTTTTAAGTTTTTGGTAACCCCGAGGGGGCAGCCACTTTCTCAAATGACATAGCCTGCACCAGGTGGCGAATGGAAAGTTCGGCGAAAACTGTGCCAAGCGTGGTGGAAACCGTGCCGAGCGTGGGGAAAACTGTGTCAGACGGAGTGGAACTGTGCAGCACACATGGCATTCTAAGATATGCACTAGGTGGTAGAAAATGGCAGTCCGTGTGGCAGTCCTTTTTAAGTTTTTGATAACACCGAGGGGACACCCACTTTCAGAAATGGCATAGCCTACACAAGGTGGGAATGTAAAAATGGGCAAAACTGTGCCAAGCGTGACGGAAACCACGCCGAGCGTGGTGTAAACAGTGCCAAATGGGGCGTAACTATGCAACACACATGACATTCTGCGATACACACCAGGTGGCAGAAAGTGGCAGTCCTTTTTATTTTTTGATAACACCGAGGGACACCCACTTTCAGAAATGACATAGCCTACACCAGGTGGCGAATGGAAAGCGTGGCAAAAACTGTGCCAAGCCTGGCAGAAACCGTGCCGAGCGTGGTGGAAACTGTGCCAAACGGGGCGGAACTTTGCAGCACACATGGTATCCTGATATATACACAAGGTGGCAGAAAGTGGGTGGCCTTTTGCGCAATACTCCTGGCTTACCGATTCAAGAGTAAATCTTTTATGTAATTTACGCTGATGCGTAACTTGGAGATTCGTCTTGAATTACCCTTCCTAAGATACAACTTATCGCTTGTGATAAAGGAAAGACAATCTCTTATTGTCTTTGATTGAACGTTGCCAAGATATGTTTCATACAAGCCTGCACTTTTAACAAATTCTATATTTGATTCTTCCCATTGTTGTGATCCTATTCCTAGGATTTTGATAATTAGACGAAAACTGATCATCCAACGCTTTGCTAGGCCACTCGCCCCTCCTTGGCTCGATTTTCTATAGATTTTGACCATTTCATTTTGTATTTATTAATTCAATAGATTTTAGATTATAAATGGCAAGTAAATTGGATGGAAACCCACAATGTCGGATCCAGGGGGGATGAGGGGGAAGCCACCCCCCTAACGTAGTCTAAAGTAGTGTAATTTGCTTAATTAACGCAAGGCTGCGTTATTAAAGTTTGCTCCAAACGCACTTTTATCGGATCAACATATTTTGCCCCCCCTCCAAAAAAATCCTGAATGAAACCCAACATCTCAGCCTTTTCTCTTATGTGCCCCTTCCATTGGTTAGCACTGGTAATACCTAAGAACAGGTCAACAAATTATATGTTTTTATTCCTGATTCATGCAAAAATGGGAAATGGATGATGGGACTCATGCTTTAGATTGATCTATAGACCCTGCTTTCCCCTGCAAAAAACGTTTTGATACTTGTCTGTAATCTCGACCACATTCAAGAAGTAAAGTTAGGTTAAAAATAAATAAGTATACCAAACATGATAAAATTATAATACTTAAGTAACAAAATTATGCAAACTATAACAGAGAATTATAGAAAGCAGGCTGCCACGAACGCATTACATTAAATACATAATCAAATCTAACCTGAATAACTCTATATATTAAATATTCAATTAAAATATAAATCTACAGTAGTTTATCTCATTGAGACTAAGCTAAGTATCTCCGAATGCAGACAGAGAAACCGGTATGACTTAGATCAAGAATTTGAGGGTGGTCGGGATAACAGACATGTACCAACTTTCTTTTAATCAACCTCCCCTCCCCCTCACGCAGAAGAAACTTTCTCGCCACTTTTAGGGGTTGATTCTATGGGCATCTATGAGGTCATTAATGCCAGATTGGGATAATTTTGATTATTTGCGAATTTCTGCTAATTTATTTTAGATTATTAGGTAAGATTTTTTAAAATTAAATTTTTTAGATTATTTATTTATTTTAATTATTTGTAGGATTCGATTTTGCAGGAGTAATTATTCGAGAAGTGTTTGTGCAAGTTCATTCATTATACTTTATTTTGACTTGACGAACTAAAAAAAAATCTATCATCAAGTCACAATATCAGTTTATGATGAAAAAAAGATGGTTAGTCTACCTTTTAAAGATGTAGGGTGAATTATTGCCTTAAATCATGCTTATAGGATATCCCTTCCGGGCTATTGAAGCGGAGGTGCTCCCTGGCCGAGAAGAGGTTAAATTATAGGATTGAGATAACATTGAAATTGAAAGTTCGTGGGAGGAAGCTCGGGGTGGGCGTAGATTGGGGTGGACAAGAGGCATGCACAGTTGTGTTGACCTCATATTGCTTGGTGCTGCAATGATATGTTGCAGAAGTAGCATATGTTAGTCAGAAGTAGCATATGTTCTTGTTGAGTGATGTCACAGAGCAGATTGTTATACTAATGCTTAAGATAATTTTAAGGATTAGGTGGTCGTAAAAATTGACCTTTAATAAATATAAATAAAAAAAATAAAAAATTGACTTCAATATATCTGGAGCTTGAATAGTCTTATTAAAAAGCCAAAGTCAAGAAATTTCAGATTTTGAAGCTCTGAAAATGTGGAGAATAATCAGCACCTGACGTGTAAACAGGAACAGATAGTTAACGCGTGTTCCTATGTGTATTAAATAAAAAAAAAAGTGTTTTCAACTGAAAGTAAAAAGTGACATTAAAACGACCAGAAATTATTCCGTATATGAAAGGGCTGTCTCCTCCTCAATGCCTCAGTCTTTACGCTAAAGTTTTTTATTGTTTAAAAAAAAGAGTTGTGAGACAGAGTCATACTTGAGCGTACAGAGCGAGGCATTGAGGAGGGGACAGTCCTTTTATATACAGAATAATTTCTAAATAATTTCTAAGACCACACTGGCTAATCATGATAAAACGAAACAATAGTAAAAAAAGAGAAAAAAGAGGATTATATAAGCCAGTGAAACATATGAACTAAAATGCAAATATTTCGGTCAAGACCTCCGCTTGACCGTCCTCAGTGCAGGATAATAACATCAAAATTACTAATAAAACTCCAAAAAATTTTTTTTATAGTATCCATGGAGTTTTATTAGTAATTTTGATTGGAGTTTTATTAGTAATTTTCTTTGCAAAACGCAAACAAATTTGTACTCTCCTTTCTTTTAACATGGTAATACCTGCGGATTTAAGGAGGAAGGAGTATGGAATTTTGCTCTCTTTGTAGATGATCCTGAGCGAACGCTTTTGGACCGAGTCGAGTTTTTAACAAAGCTCGCGTGAAAGATTTGAATTCCAGACCGGACATCCATATTCTAATAGCGGCCTGATAAATGATAAATAAACACGGAGGGACTGCATCTTAGGGCAATTAAATTTGTTTAAAATTTTTAACATAGATAGTGAAACGTTTGCTTGTTTAACAATATTAGAAACATGCATGCCCCATTTAAGATTATTTAAAATTGTGACACCAAGGAGTTTAACATGTTTCACAAGCATTTCGGGTGGGATAGGGTCAAGGAAAGCGGAAGTGGATTTCAGAAAATTTATCGTCATTATATTTGATTTGGTGGAATTTACTTTCATATTTAGGTTCTTAGCTTCATCCTAAATGTGGGTTAGGATTTCGAGGGGGTCACTTTTAGTATTCCTGTGACATACTTCAAGGATCGACAAGTCATCCACGTATTTCCACCTTTGGGGAAAATCCCTACCAATATCGTTAATCATGACTAGAAATAAAAGTGGTCCCAATAAGGTTCCTTGAGGAATTCAACAATATATAGGGAGGAGGTTAGAGAAAATATTTTTGTATTTAACAACTTGAGATCTATTCGAAAGAAACGATATAACAATATTCACTAACAGAGGGTCAAGTTCAAAGTTAACCAGTAGTGAACGAACTAGGATGATGTGGTCAACCAGGTCAAAAGCTTTTTGGAAATCAACTAGGACAAGGTTCAGCCAAACATTTGGTTTATCAAGGTTACTTACGATGGTATGCATTAAGTGCACAAGGTGGTGGAAGTTTTCTTTAAGTTACCAAACTGCCGGGTGTCAATACGCGGAGAAATTATATCCCTAAGCCAGTCACAGAGGAAACGTTCATGAAGTTTGAAAAAAACAGAAGTGAGTCTAATGGGGCGAATTTTGGCGAAAGTCAGACTGGTGCATTTTTTTGGGATAGGTGTTATAAAACCTTGTTTCCAGCAACTTGGGAATTTACCAAATTTTGTGATGTGGTTGAAAATATTTGATAAAGGGTCAACAATTTTGTCTGAAAAAGCTTTGATTAAGTGAACTGGGATGTCCAGGGGACAAATACTTGATTTTCTAAGCTTTAGAATTTTATTTATAACATCAGAGGGAGAAATAAAGGGGAAAGAAGTATTGGGAGGAATAGTTGGACTTGAGCCAGTGAAAGGGGGGAGACTTTGCACGATGGAAGCAAGGTACAAGTTTAAATTGTTGGCAGTCTTATTAGGGGGTTCAGGGAGATGAAAATCTAACCTCGGAAGGACTTTTTCCGCATTTTTCTTTACAAATGTTTGGGCTTGTTAGAATATCTATCTTTCACTTAATTGTTATCATATTTATAATCTATTTTTGTTAATTTTTTCTTTATAGGCCCTCTTTAACCATTTGCCTCATTATAGCGAAATATTCTTATAGAATTGATTTTTTTTCTTATCAGTTTTTTAAAAGACTGGACGACGTAAGGTTTCTATGTAAAAGATGTATTTAATGATGTTTCAGGGAAGTGGAATTCATAATTAATCCTCAATAAATTTAGGAGGGACAAAGCAATGTAGTCAACGTCATTTGTGTGATACACAGTGGCCCAATTTTCAGTAGTAATCCAGGAGCCAAAATTGAAAAGTCCTGAGTCAGTGAGAGGTCTATAAGCGGTTTCAGTTATAGAATAACGACTGCTTAACTTTAGCCAGCGGAGATAGGAAAAGGCTAAAGTGGTAACTACCCCCTAGAGGGGGGAGAGTGGAGACGGGTTTGTAAAACTTCGAAAGATTAGTGCAAATTAAATCAAGAGTAGTATTGACTTTTGTAGTTGGGACATTAACGACCTGTTTTAAATTAAAAGCATTACATATAGAATCAAGTCTTATATCGTTTGCGTCACCCATCAGGAAAATTCCTGCATTTGGGTATTTTGATAGTACAAAGTCAGCACTTGCATGTAATTTTTCGATAAAATTTATTTTGTCAGCGGATCTCAGATTAGGGGAGTAATAAATTCAACACAGGACAATTAAATTGAAAGGACGTGGCAAGACTTTAGGTCGAACACACACCCACCTAATCTCATCAAAGGGAGCAAGACACGGAATAGAGATTTCACTTGGGTACAAGTCATTACGGACAAAGAACAGAATTCCGCCACGTTTCTTACCCATAGGGTGGTTTTCTGGTCTGAGTTTAATAAATTGAGAAAAATTGTTAATCTTTAACATGTGCAAATTTTGAGCTTGAACTTCAGTAATAGCGATTAGATCTAATCTATATATTTTAGAAAGGGTGTCTAATTCATTAAGTTTTTCAAAGTTAAGGCTTTCAGCGTATCTCAACAAGAGTGTGGGGAAACGAAAGCGACTTGTGAAGGTACCGTTTTTACACTTTACTTTTTTTATATCACAGATGGGGTCAGGAGTTCTAGTGGAATTCATGACGGGGGCTAAACTTGGATAGTGAGAACAAGGGACAGAGGGATCAAATCCATCTTTTTCAAATACTATTGCATTTAATTGAGCAGGTACTAGCGGAGACTCTAAACAGCGGTAACTAAGTAGGGGTTGAGTTTGGGGTGAGCTGGAGGAATCAAGAGAGATGAGGTTATTTTTGCAGGGGAATGGTACGAAGAGTCCCCGTTGAGTGGGTACGCACGGTGGTGGGGAATGATAAATGGAAGGGTAGGAAAATGCTAGAAAGCAGCTGGAGGGGGGGGCGCGTTTATCTTTGAAAAAGAAGGAAGGGGGTACGGTCGTGGATATGGAGACGGGGGTATCCTTTGGATAGGTACTCGATTGGTAAGGACTGGATGGCTCGTCGGCTTTCTTCTGTGTGAGCGATGGTCTAAAAATTATTTAGTAGAATTAGCAGAATTTAGATCGCCTCTGGGTAGCCCAGTTTTGTGGAACCTACTACGACACTTAATGGGCAGTTTGATATGATGTTTTGCACAGCCAAAGCATCTTCCACTTGAAAATTGTTTACAGATATCAACATGGGGGTATTTGCACAGATTATTTATACAACGGCTAAAAACATGAAACTTACAAATGTGTAGATATTTACAATTACAAGACATAGGCTACATCTACTGTCTAAAAATCTAAAGCACACACTAGGTTGATTACACTTAAGATAACAGAACTCATTTTTTTGATTATATGATTGCATTGGGTGAGAATTTCCGCTTGTAAGTTCGACATTATTGTCAATCTTTAAAGATGTGTCACTACAACTGGATTTCAAGAATAAATTATCGTCAGTTAAAACAAGGTCAGAAGGATTAGTTTGCGTAACCTTTTTAATCCCTTGAAAAAATTCTGACGAGGGAAGTTCACTAGCATTTGCTTGATTACATATAGTGACATTTTTAGCTTCAAAGGGTTTTACAGTTTTTACGCAACTTGAAGAATTTGGATAATGCATATTTGGAGTAGAAGTATCAGCTGAAGGAGAAACACTGAGCGATGTATGGGATTTTAATGCATGTATAGCATCGACAATTGCTAGCTGAAAACCGACTTTAAACATTTGGATTTCATTGTCCTTGAAAAGATCACTTTTCTGACGTTCGTAAAGATCAGATAAACTATCATAAAGAAAATCAAGATTAGTAATCCGTTTCCTGAGATTGACGATTTCCGCGTCTTTTTTTAGGCAATCTTCACAGGTATAGGGCTCGAAGACACTAGCCGTTTCTGCAATGCTTGTCGATTCACCTTTACTGGAACAATAGATTTGGGGGGTAATTTGGGATTGATGGGTTGTGGTTATTTTTGCAGAATCAATCGATCCATCAGAACTATTATTGATATTACTCAAAGCACGAGATATAGTAGGGGAATTTGTAATACCACTCCGAGCGATCACTTCAAGTTGATTTTCGGTAGAGATAGATGAATCTTCTTCATCCGAAATAACGGGGGATTCTACAGCCTCGATTGGTTGAACCACTTCTGGTTAATTATCTATGGTATTAATCATATCATTTTCAACCATCGACGCTCGACATTGAACGCATAGCCAATTGGGGTTTTTAAGGCGATTACTTTTTGTTATGCCAGCACAAGCAGGGTGCAACCATGCATTGCACTTAGAACACTGGAAAGACCCAGTTCCACATTTTCTGTAGCATTCATTACAAGGATGGGACATTCTAGGCAAAGGAATAAAAACGAGACAGACCTTGAATTGGAAGCTATATCTTCAACTAAAACATGGTCGCCTAAGCCAGAATTAGCACTGGTACTTGCTAAAGAAAAGTTCACAAGGCTGATCTCGCGTCTTCACTTAAAAATCACAAGCATCATTGAACATCTAATGAAAGACGAAGTTTTAATGTCGCTCCTTACTTTCAGTTAAAAAAAAACCTGTTTTTTTTTATTTAATTTCTGAGCGTTTTTGAATTAATGCAGGTTTTGATTTTGGCTCACGGTACATGAATAATTAAATAAAAATTTGCATATTAGTTTTATTTTATTTTTTTGGTTAAATGGCTTTCTCGAAAGTTGTTTAATTGTATTTACGAAAGTTTTTATTAGTAATAAATATACATAACTTGCGAATTTACTTACGTAACGAACTTCTATATTCATATATTTTTATTACGTATATCAGTGGGTTCGCCTCCTAGTCAATACGTCGCTCTTTACGCTAAAGTTCAAATTTCGTTCCAATTCTTTAAGAATGACCCCTTGATCAAAAAGGCCGTTAATTAGGATAAATAGCTCTTATGAAACTACTAAAACAAACTTTAGCGTAAAGAGCAAGGTATTGACTAGGGGGCAAACCGAATCATACGTAATAATTTCTGTTCGTTTTAAGTTCTGCTTCTTACTTTCAAGGTTGGATGAGAAACAACAAGAAGAAACAACAAGGATGGGTAATTTAGCCTTATAGCCACCACACTTAAGATCTTGTATGGCGAACATGAGCCAATAACAGGTTTTCATGGTCTTTATACAAGACAATATTAGCTTTGGCTCGGTGGGAAACTACATTGTAGCTATATTTTAATTAAATATTTACTTGGTATTTTGGTTAGGTTAGGCTACATATTTAATATAATGCGGTCGGGGCCTTCCATAATTCTTTGTTGTAGTATTCATAATTTTGTTGATAAATTATGACATTTTCATCATATTTCGTTTTATTTCATTAGCATTAACCAAACTTCACCTCTCAACAGAGTTTGAGCGTGGTGGCTATAAGACACATGTACCCAAGCTATCAACAAATTTAAATAAATTTAAAATTGTTCAATTTTCCAACAACAAAAACTTTCTTCCATAAAGAAGCGTAACTTTTATCTATATTTGTATTTTGAAAATTCAGAGGTATCCAGAATTTTAAACTTTTTAAAAACCAAAATCTCTATTTAGTGTAGTAACAATAATATAGTTATGGAATAAATATGACGTGTTAATTGTTTATTTTGTAATTTGTAAATTGTTTACTATTTCTGGGAATAGGAAACTGAAAAGGATATGGGTACTTTTGAAGACCACACTGCCTTTCTAGTTTATCTTCTGAAAACGGCCTGAACTTCTGAAAACTGAAAAAATATAAATTTTTTTTTACTTTTACAAATTTATTAAATCAAATAATATTAACATTTTGATTACTAAATATCAGTATATGTATATTAAACTGACAATGCACATTCATTCGTATTTTTTTCAGTAACGAGCAACTTATGCTCTGGCCTCTGGCCTTAGGGGTTTGAGCCCTACTCATGTTAATTTCTTCTCGTTTTGAGTTTGATTCGGTTATTTATTGTAATTTCTGTTCGTTTTGGGTTTCATTTATTTATCGATGCTGATTTGTGTTAGTTTTATGCTTATCAGATTATTGGATTTTATTTTTGCTCATTGTTTGTTTGATGGAGTTTTTTTACTTTTCTTTGAAAAACTTATTTTGTGGATAAGGTTTTTGTCATTAATTTCTGTTCGTTTTATACTGACGTAGTCTTTTCATGGAAAAAAAAATAATTCTTTAAATCTTTTCTTTTTTTTAAGACTTTATAGTTTGGCCTGCTATTTGTATGCTGGAGAAAGATTTTCAGCAATTTTTAACAACATACACCCTTTTAAAAATCTGGACACAAATAGTAGTATTTAATTTAGTTTCATACCTCCTCTAGTTGACCTAAAATAGAAAACTTAATAACATTTGCAAAAAAATCTGTTTAATTTCTTCGATATGTTGGATACACTTGCGCTATTTCGATTTGGTTACATTTTAAGAGCAGAAGTAGCCCCGAAAGTTTGAACATAATTTCCTCAGTCGTTCTTGGGATACTGCTGAGATGCCTTATTGGGAATTAGCATTAACACGAGTGCACTTTGATTTAATCTTAAGGCAACATTTAGTTTTTAAACATAATGGGCAAATGGGAGGGTGAACCTGGGAGGGGGACTAGTTGCCCTCCAATCACTTTCGACTATTAAAAAGATTCTTTTCTATTTTCAATCGAATTAGCCCTTTTCGAAGATCCTAACAAAAATCCTTCGATACGAATTGCCCTGGTTTAAAAAAGAGAAAAATACATTGTACCCACATCGATCTTTACTGTAAAACATAAAATCACGAAGAAAGGAAGAAAACGAGGACAATTAACAGCCAGTGAAAAAATTGAAAAAATATGCAAATATTTACCCTTTCATCGTTACTAGGAAAGGGTCGTCCAATTTTAGGTTGGTGTTTTTATTTTAAGGTTTGGTTTTTATATTTTTATCAGTTTCACCGTTACCCTTTCACCGTTACTAGGAAAGGGTCGTCCAATTTTAGTTTGGTGTTTTTATTTTAAGGTTTGGTTCTTATATTTTTATCAGTTTTATTCTGCACTGAGGACGGTCAAGCGGAGGTCTTGACAGAAATATTTGCATATATTTTCAATTTTTTCACTGGCTGTTAATTGTCCTCATTTTCTTCCTTTCTTCGTGATTTTATGTTTTATCATGATTAGCCAGTATGGTCTCAGAAATTATTTATGATCTTTACTATAAAAATGTCAAGCCTTCATATCACTTTCGACTATTAAAAAGGGCACTAGCCCCTTTCAATTTCCAATCGAATGAGCCCTTTTTGAGTTTCTACGACAACGCTTTGTATAAACACCCTATAAGCCCCCAGGGCATAAATTACAAACCTTTCCCTGAGGGCTGTGAGGGGGTTGTCATCCTCAAAGACCTAATTCCCAGAACTTTCAACTACGTTAAACAAAATGGCTATCTCAAAATTTTGATTGGATGTCTTTGGGGTAATGGTGGGCGTGAGAGGGGCGTTAGTTGCTCTCCAATCACTTTCAATTACTAAAAAAGACACTAGCCCTTTCAATTTCCAATCGAATGAGCTCTTTTGAGGGCTGGCTGGAGGGGGGGGTTGTCATCCTCAAAGACCTAATTTCCAGAATTTCCAACTACGTTGAAGAAAATTGTTATCTTAAAATTCTGATTGGATGTGTTTGGGGTAATGGTGGGCGTGGGAGGGGGGTTAGTTGCCCTCCGACCACTTCTGACTATTAAAAAGGACACTAGCCCTTTCAATTTCTAATGTATGAGATCTTTTTGAAGTTTTTACGACAACACTTTCTATAAGAACTTTATATGCCCCAGGGCATAAATTACAACCCATGACCTGAGGGCTATGAGGGGGTTGTCATCCACAAAGATATAATTTCCGAGCCTTTCTACTACGTTGACCAAAATAGCTATCTGAAAATTTTGATTGGATTTGTTTGGGGAAATGGTGGGCTTGAGAGGGGGGCTACTTGCAATCCAATCACTTTCGAAAATTAAAAAGGGCACTAGACGTTTCAATTTCCAATCGAATGATTCCTTTTTGAAGTTTCTACGACTACGCTTTCTATAAAAAAAAATTATATTCGCCCAGGGTATAACCTACAACCCTTACCCTGAGGGCTGTGGGGGAGTGTCATCCTCAACAACATAATTTCCAGACTTTTTAACTAAGTCGAACAAAATTGCTATCTCAAAATTTCGATTATATGTGTTTGGGGAAATGGTGGATGTGAAAGGGGTGATAGTTATCCCCCAATCAGTTTCGAATATTAAAAAGGACAGAAGTGCTTCTAATTTCCAATCGAATGAGCCCTTTTTAAGTTTCTACAACATCGCTATCTATAAAAACCTTATATGCCCCTAGGGCATAACTTACAACCCTTGCCCTGAAGGCTCTGAGGTGGTTATCATCCTCAAAGACCTAATTTCTGACACTTTTAACTACGTTGAACAAAATGGATATCAAAAATTTTGATTGAATGTGTTTGGGGAAAAGGTAGGCGTGATAGACGGGTTAGTTGCCTCAAATCACTTTCGACTATTAAAAAGGGCACTAGCCCTTTGAATTTTTAATCGAATGATCCCTTTTTCAAGTTTCCACGACAAAGCTTTCAATAAAGACCTTATACACCCTCAGGGTATAACTTAAAACCCTTACCCTGAGGGCTGTTGGGGGAGTGTCATCCTCTTAGATATAAATTCCGGACCTTTAAACTAGAGGATGGGGGAGTGTCATCCTCTTAGATATAAATTCCGGACCTTTAAACTACTTTGAACAAAATGGCTATCTCAAAATTTTGACTGGATGTGTTTTGATAAATGGTGTGCGTGGAAAGGGTGTTAGTTGCCTTCTAATCACTTTCGAATAATTAAAAAGGGCACTAGCCATTTCGATTTTCAATCAAATGAGCCCTTTTTGAAGTTTCTACAACAATAATTTCTATAAAAAACATTATATTCCCCCAGGGCATAACTTAAATACCTTTCCCTGAGGGCTGTGGGGAGAGGGCGGGGGGGTTGTCATTCTTAAAGACCTGATTTCCAGAATTTTAAACTATATTGAACAAAATGGCTATCTTAAAATTTAGATTGGATGTGTTTGGGGAAAAGGTGGGTGTGAGAGGGGGGTTAGTTGCCCTCCAATCACTTTCGACTATTAAAAAGAACACTAGCCCTTTGAATTTCCAATAGAACGAGCCTTTTTTGAAGTTTCTACGACAACGCTTTCTATAAAAACCTTATATGCCCCCAGGGCATAAATTACAACCCTTCTCATGAGGGTTTTGTGTGTTACTCCTCAAAAACATAATTTATATCTGGAAATCAACTACACTGAACAAAATGGCTATCTCAAAATTTTGATTGGATGTGTTTGGGGAAATGGTGGGCGTGGAAGGGGTGTTAGTTGCCTTCCAATCGCTTTCGACTATTAGAAAGGGGACAAGCCACTCTAATGTCCAATGGAGTGAGCCCTTTTCGAAGTTTCTACGACAACTCCTTCAATACGAAGTGCCTGGTCTAAGACCAAGTAACCAAAAAAAAAAATTAATAATACATTGTGCCAACATCGTTCTTTCCTTAGGCAGCGCTATTGCGCTGCCTATGATTCAAGAATGACGACTGTTATTTAGGTAAAACTTTATTGCGAAAACTAACTTTCGGAGATTTTTCAAAATAACTCGAAATTACTTGAAAACAAGGGCGGATCCTAATGATAAGTCCACCACAACCCTTGTGAACCCTTTTGAAAACCCTGTACCGTAGGTCTCGAGTCCGCCATCTTGAAAAACAAGGAACATTGATTTATTATATGGGTAGTAGTGATGTCTTTTTTTAGTTCCGCCAAGGTACCCCAAATTCATAAGGGTATGTTGAAGGGCTCAAACGAAAGCTAATGTTCATATCCACGTGCTTTTTAGAGAATACACGGTGACCATTGACGGTCCCTTCTGACGGTCCATTGACGGTCCATTCACTCGACAGATTTTGTTTGTCACAAAGACAACATTAATCATTAGTTTTCCAAATTTTCCATAAGGTTAACAAATCATATACTCATTGAGAACACAGGTTCATAAATTAAAAGATATTTGAAGTTCAGATAACAAAGGAATCTCCTGTCGAAGAAATCTTTGGAAGAAAATATAATCTTTTCTTGTCATATAAAACGATTATTCTAACTATAGAGTTTCGTATGAGCGATTAATAGGGGATTGAAGGGTAAATATTAGAGGTATGTTGTGCCTTTTTGTTAATGACAAATTGGCTGCAGTAATTAAAAAAAAAAAACAAAAAAAAAAACAATGAAATGAATGTTTCAAAAGTAACATGATTTTAGATATAGGCAAAAAAATTGTCAGGTACTGGATATTTATACCAACAATAAATCGAAGTTGAAATTACGTGGTTTAGTGGTTTTTCTACCCTCATTGGAAAGGGTTTAGTACAAAGTACAGCATTAAAATACCAAAAGCATCAACACATTTTGGGCCCCATGCCCGCCTTAGGTTTATTCATACCCGAAAACCGCGATTTTCTAAAATTTTGCTTTTAGTTGTTTCAAAGCTATAATGTACTTAGGGCATTATCACATTTTCTCGGTGTTGCCACGTTGAAAGGTGAAATAAATGAGCAAACCTAATTGGTTAAATTTGGCAACGCTTTTCCTCGGTAAAAATTCCAACTTTAACAGTCAGTAGATTCCCGAGAATAACTTCACATTTAAAGGAAAGCTCGACTTTTTAAACTGTTTGATACCACATGTTTAGCTTCTGCTTTGCTTGATTTTTCAGCCCTTTTTTTAATTTGACGCACGCGGCTACAAAAAAACTGCATAACTGTACATGGAGGCCATTTAAAAAACAAATGGAATTCCCAAATTTTTCTATTTTTTAGATATGCATGGATGTGTATGTTTCCAACCAATTCAAGCAAACATATTCTCTTTTCACTGTACTTGGTACATCTCTTCCCTTCAAGGTTTATGTTCCCTTTGAAAGATGTTCTATGTGTTTATGTTCATGTATATGTATATGTTCTATGTTCCATGTGTATATTCCTTTGAAAGATGTTTTATGTTTCCTTAGGGACAAGCGCCAGGCTATGACTTGCACTGAAAGGAAAAGATGCTTAAATTAGCTTCATTAGTATCAGACATGGGCACCCATTAGGTTGGGAAGGGGGTGTCATTCCCCCTGGCTGAATGACACTGCCTAATATTTTTATATTTTGTTTTGAGATTTCTATCATACAGCATTGGAAATGCTGATTAGACCAGATAAGCCCCCCCCCCTAAAAATTCAGCTTTTTGGCGTCCATGGTATCATATCTATCCATTTGATGGTCCAGAATGATGATATTACTTAGACCTAGTCATGGCGACACATAAAAATTGTAGGAAATAGAGTATCTAAAAACATACGACTGGAATATAAACGTTATCGAATAAAATTCTCTTTTTTTATATTTTTAAGCAACTGGTGCTTAAACATTGCTTAAAACCAGTGTTAATCATTTAGTCAAAAATAAAAGTTGAAAAATTTGCACACTGGGGCTCTAATGATATTTTACCCTCCGGAGCTCAATCTCATTTTATTTCTTCTTATTTTCATTTTTTTTTCTCAAAATATGTCAAAGATGTTTTCTCACCGAAGCAGTAGTTGAGAAATGAAGCTTCTGGTGTCAAAATAGCTTTTGTTGTTCCTTGTATTCCTAAAAAAAACTTTTCTTGTAGAAACAACTTATTCTTACCAAGCTGTAAAATTTTTATGGTGCAACTTAACGTCTTTTGATTGAACACTACCTACCTCAGTTAATTAAAGATTATATGGCATTTATTGCTTTGATCAAGAAACGCAGCCAGTGAAAGGTGAAGAAAATAAAGGTGCTTTAGCAAGAACCAAAGAAGATGTAAAACTTATAGAAGGGGAAACCAGCGCCAGCGCCGAAAAGAAGAATCAGAAGCGCCATCTAGCGTTTGGTGACTTTATTTTACCCAAAAATGCTGTATACTTTTCTTTTCAGGTACTTTAAAATTCAGGCCAGCGCAAAGAAAGCAAAATTATGTCCTAAGTAGGCCTACCAGCTTAAAATCAACTTGCCTACTTACTCTACCAAGATTTTCCCAGTTAGTCTATTCTTACTTTGTGAAGACTAGATTTTGACTTCAAATAGCCCTTGAGAAAAAAGCTGATAACATTTTAAATCTCATAGAAATATTATCCAACTGAAGATTTTTAGAAATTTTAGAAGTGAAAAATTAGAAAAGTCAAGTTTTAGCAGCGAATAGAAATTTTAGAAATGTGTGAGAAATTCAAATTTCAAATACTCTTTAAATTGTCTTACCTTTTTTAATTTGGTCCTTAGACCCTAATCTGTAACTGGGGCTAGTAATTTTCTCTCTATCTTCACATGCTTTATCACCGAAGATCCGACTCTCTATGAGTTTGCCATGCTCTTTTGCAAGAAACTCCATTGAATCGTGTTTGATGTGAATGAATCCGGAAGAAAATGGCAATAATCAGGAAAACTACAAAAATAGAAAACTAAAAATTCAAACAGAAAACAAAAAATGCGTGGATATTTAATTATTTTTTGAATATGAGTTTATTTTTTTATGCTCGAATAATCTCTTTGTCAATTCCCACAATTCAAAACTCTCCCTCCAAGACAACCGTCGGGATACATTTTCCCTTTGCAGCAGAAATGTGTCCGATTCTCTGACGAAATCTTTTTTCAGGAATACTTGCGTGTACTATCTCACTTTGATTTATAAGCCTTTTTCTTGCGAGATCAAGTGTCTAGACATCATAAGCCGGAAGATATCTTCTCAAAGCCTTCCAAAAATAAGATAAACATCATAAGATAAACATCCAGCACATTGACTGGAATGTCCAAAATATATGAGATGTTTTTATTAATATAATGTTTTAAAGTACAAATAGCAGTGAAAATGGAATGTAATTATTGGAATTGGTGAAGTGGGAACTTAAACAACCAGGGAATACCATACAAATAGGGATTTCAATTTTTAATGAAAAGGGCTTTCATCTACAGTTTTAATAGTTCCGGTGCCTAATTAAATAAAGACACATGGGTGAAAAATCAGCAAAAAAAGTTAAAACGAGTACTTAAAACAGGCCTGTTTGATGGGTCACCCAGCATAACGACTACGAGATACATTTTACTTACAGATCTTTAAAGTCACCTTAGAATATATAAGTGAAACATCACACAAATAGGTTGCATTTTACAACTATAACCCTCGTAGTTCAAGAGAAGTTGAAGCCATCCAATTTTCCTTGGTCCCTGTTGTTGTTTACATGCTATGAAGAGTGCCTCAGCCTCAAGGTGAATATTGAGACACCACTACCTTTGATGCAACTAGACCATAATTTGTCTTTCTTTTCAGAGAGACTATATTCAATGCTGCGCGGAACAAGCTGCGATGCTGGTTGCAGCTTGCTGCCACCACTTGCTTTGATGCAACTAGACCATAATTTGTCTTTCTTTTGAGAGAGACTATGTTCAATGCTGTGCGGAACAAGCTGCGATGCTGGTTGCAGCTTGCTGCAACCCCTTGCTTTGATGCAACTAGACCATAATTTGTCTTTCTTTTCAGAGAGACTATGTTCAATGCTGCGCGGAACAAGCTGCAATGCTGGAACAACAACAAGAGTATTTACATCAACAACTATTGGATTGTCAACTGAAAGTTTACGAAGAACTGGAAAATAGTACAATTGGAGGTATATATGCTAAATTTATAAGCTTAAAAAATCGATATTTTTAAAGTTAAATATTCAATTTTAATATTCTTTAATATTCACTTTAATATTCACTTGCCGATTTTCAGGTGTAGAAAATCGATATTTTCAGGCAAGGAGGACTGTAACTGCATTCTAAAATATTTATTTTTATACTATAAAAAATATATTTATAAAGTACCTTATGTTTCTGATCTATAACAATAAGATATCGTTTTGCGCTTTCGGTAAAGTGCTAGCTCTTCAAAATAATACAAACATGATGAAATATCTTGAGCCAGTTTTTTGGTGTAATTTTATAGATGGATATTGCACAAGCTGTGGAGCCATAGTTTTGTACCTGCAAGACCCCACAGTCGAATTTAACAACAGATGTATAAAAATCGATATTTTTAAAGTTAAATCTTGTACCATTTCATAAGACTTACCGCTGATCAAACAGTTCGTGGTAACGAACTGTAAGTAAAGAGCGACCCGGCTCAATGGTAACCGAAACTCTAGAAAACGGGTTTTTGATACCAATAGTTACATCAAAAGAATCAGATTTCAATGCTGATTTCAAATATATAACTTTCATCAAGTTTAGTGCTACCTATAAAAAGTTACGTGCCTGAGAAAATTTGGCTGATTTTCAAAAAAAGGCGGAGAGACCCCCTAAAAGTTATAGAACCTTAATGAAAATCACACCATCATATTTAGCGTATCAGAGAACCCTACTGTAGAGGTTTCAAGCTCCTATCTACAAGATTGCGGAATTTTGTATTTTTTTTCCAGAAGAAAGATCACGGATGCGTGTTTATTTGTTTTTTTTTTCCCAGGGGTGATCGTATCTACCCAGTGCTCCTAGAATATCGTGGGTGGGCTCATTGGAACGGAAATTAAAAGTTCTAGTTCCCTTTTTAAGTGACCAAAAAAATGGAGGGCAACTAGGCCCCCTCCAACGCAAATTTTTTTCTCAAAGTCATCCGATCAAAATTTTGAGATAGCCTTTTTGTTCAGCATGGTCGAAAATGGCCGTTATGTTGGAAGATCTTTCCATGAAGGAACTTTCATGGGGGAAGGGACATTGCTATGAAGGGGGCACCAGATTTCCCAGCATTCTTTAAAAAAAAGACCAGAGATCAAATAAAAAAAATAAGTTTTTCAACTGAAAGTAAGGAGCAACATTAAAACTTAAAACGAACAGAAAATATTACGTATATGATTGGGTTCACCCCCTAGTCAATACCTCGCTCTTTAAGCCAAAGATGTTTTAGTACTTTCATAAGAGCTATTTATTCTAACTAACGGCCTGTGTGATTAAAGGGTCATTTTTAATGAACAAAATTCGAACTTTAGCTTAAAGAGCAAGTATTGACTAGGGGGCGAATTCCCTAATATACGCATTAAGAATATATGAATATATAAATACATTCTTAGACCACACTGGCTATACATGAATATATGTATAGCCAGTGTAATATATGAATATATAAGTTCGTTACGTAAGTTAATTCGTAAGTTACGTATATTTATTGGTAATAAAAACGTTCGTAAATAAAATTAAACAAGTTTCGAGAAAACCATTTAACCTAATAAAAGTAAAATTAATATGAAAATTTTGTTGTAATTATTCATGTACAGTGAGCCAAAATCAAAACCTGTATTAATTCAAAAACGTTCAAAAATTAAATAAAAAAAAACAAGTTTTTTAAACTGAAAGTAAGGAACGACGTTAAAAATTAAAACGAACAGAAATTATTCCGTATATGAAAGGGGCTGTCCCCTCCTCAACGCCTCGCTCTTTACGCTAAAGTTTGACTTTCTCACAACTCTATTTTTTAAACAATAAAAAAATTTAGTGTAAAGAGCAAGGCGTTGAGGAGTGGACATCCCCTTTCATATACGGAATAATTTCTGTATTGGTATTTCTGCATAGCATTGGTTTTGGTTTATTGGAAAGCCATTTAGCACAAGAAAAGTAAAATTAATATGCAAATTTTGTTTTACTTATTCAGTGACGGTAAGCCAAAATTAAAGCTGCATTAACTAAAAAACGTTAAGAAATTAAATAAAAAAAAACAAGTTTTTTTAACTGAAAGTAAGGAGCGACATTAAAACTTAAAACGAACAGAAATTATTACGTATATGAAAGGGGCTGTCCCCTCCTCAGCGCCTCGCTCTTTACGCTAAGGTTTTGTATTGTTTTAAAAAATAAAGTTTTTAGACAGAGTCAAACTTTAGCGTAAAGAGCGAGCCGTTGAGGAGGGGACAGCCCCTTTCATATACGGAATAATTTCTGTTCGTCTTAAGTTTTAATGTCGCTCCTTACTTTCAGTTAAAAAAACTTGTTTTTTTTTATTTAATAGCAGACTAAGAGAGGTCTAGTGAAGGACATGAAATCTATTCTCGCTTCGCTTAGAAATTTATCAATAACGTCAACCAAGGGATAGTACCAATTCTATTTGACGATTTAAACTTTGTTTTTTGGCAAACTTTCAAAAGTAGAAATAGAAATAAATCTTTTACAGTATTTTGGATATAATTTAGTGTTTCATCAAAAACTTTAACGTAAAAACAACAAAATAGAAATCAAGGACTCGAAGAAAGTGCCCGGGAAAAGGCTCAACATTGTTTTTGTTCCTTTTTGCTAAACCTATCAGAAGGGGTATTAGAAGGCGTATTAGAAGGAGACATTTTGAAGTCATATGTGTTAGTCAATTGTGATAATCCGAATGCAAAGCACATTGCATTTAGAGATCCTTTTTTGTTATCCAATTGTGCTGATCTTATTGGAAGGCGTTTTGTATTTGTCGATTTAACGAAGGGTAAGGCAATTGACAATTATTTAGTATTTAATACATTAATTTATCATAGCTCTATGTTATATATCCATAATTTAGGATTGTCGATCATCAGAAGCTTATTCAAAGTTTTAGAAAATGGGTTTAGCTAGTAGGTATTGCACCCTAGAATAGTTTTCATTTTATTCCATAGACATTTTGAGTTTTTTGAATAATAATATCAATTAATCATTGGAAACTCTTAATACAACAAGGTATATAATTTAGTACTACTAAAACTAATAACTCACAGCAACACCAAGTCACCTAAGGCCAACACAGCCACGCATGCTCCTCCTCCATCTGAATCTATTCAAATCCTCCCTCTTTACATCCTCCCATGAAGTTCCTATTTTCTTTCAATCTTTCTTTATGACATCCCTCTACCCCAGACGAGTACGGCCTGCTTTCCGCTTAGCCCCAGACGGTTGGCAGAAATGGACAATCTGTCAACCTTCATCCACAGAACGTGCCCTATCCATCTCAACCTTTCTTTCATTATAGCCCAAGAAAGTGGGATTTAACCACATTTTTCGTACAGCCTACAGTTTGAAATACGGTCAGTCAGCCGGGTACCCAGAACAATCTGTAGGCAATTTCTCTGGAAAACATCTAGTAAATCTTCCTCTGATTTTCGGAGCCCCCATGCTTCAGAGGTATATTTGACCACTGTACCTTCCAATGTTCTAATCTTGGTTTGCAGACTTACCTTCCTATTCTTCCAAACCTTTTTTAACTGTGAAAAAGCACACTGAGCCTTGGCTATTCTTCTTTTAACATCTTCACTGCTCCCAGCGTCTTTACTAATAATACTACCAAGGTAAATGAAGCTGCCCACATGATCAATCTCTTTGTTACCCAACATTACCTTTTCATCTTCACTTATTCCTAGCCTTAGTGACTTAGTCTTCCTAACATTAATTTTCAAACCAATACTAGCACCCTGAACTCGCAAAACCTCTAAAACTTCATTCATTTTGCTCACACTTTCATCTAGGATGCTTAAATCATCAGCATGTAGACTTACTCAGATTTATATCCTCTCCTGCTTGTCTAAGCTGTGATTACAGACTTCAAATTCAGCCGATATTGTACCAGGGACAAAATCCTTTCTGTAGTTGAAACACTTGTCACCACTTTCTTTAAGGTTCGATCTACTGTGTCGCGCTGTCTTCCCTTCTTCGAAGGCCGGGTGGCGTCCTATTCCCTACGTTTTCTATGATTATTCCCCATTTTCTCCCCATTCAAGTGGGTCATTCCCCCCCCCCGTATCCCCATTTCTTCATTCTTGTCTTGTTGCTCTCAAGTGGCTGTTCGTCGTATGCCCTTATCTGGGTATACGTTACTCTGTTGGTCCAGTGGTTTGCAAAGATTCTACGCAAGCAATTGTTCCCGAGGTTTAGTAATCGTTTCTCAACATTCTTTTAAAGGCTCCATAACTCACAATTTTACATAAGTACAGAAAGTGTGTTACTCCTAAATAATCTCGGTTTTAGCTTCTGCGAGTAGATTCTGGAACTCGAAACGCTGCGCAGCTGAGAAATTGCTTTACCTGCATACGCTGTCCTCAGCTTGACTTTTCTTTCACAGTACATATCTTGGGTCATGGTTCGTTTACACATTGCGGAAATTCATGCGGATTTAGCAATCCGTGTGGGAATTCCGTCCGCTTTCGTGCTAGAAAAAATCTCTAGCTTTCCGCAACGTTCTGGTCAAATCAGAACGGAATCTTGGCAAAATTTTTAAATGAATAAAATCATGAGTATGGATTATCAAAAACTACACGATCTTATAACTTTGGTTCAAGGCTACCCCAGCTTATATGATCCTGCGGACCCAGGCTATAAGAAAAACTAAGAAAAAAGGTGTCATTTGGCTCTCTATTGCTCAACAGCTTTCAGAAGAGGGTAAGAACATAGGTCAAGCTTTTGCAATAATTTGAAATCTTTGCCTTAAAACGCAGAGTTATTTCAGCCATAGTTCGAACAGAAACGGAAAGATTTCCGCATGGATTTCTGCAATGTGTAAACGAACCATCACTGTTTTACCAACTGTTTATATTCTTTGTCTTTTAGGAGAAGGGGGTGCAAACATCCTGGCATCCCTATGCTCCCTCGTTCATAAGTGCAGCGTCAAATTACTGACTACCATAACCAGATCAATCGCTATTTCAGTGCTATATATACTGTAGGCAAAACCTACAGTTTACAACCAGAAAAGCCTATGGTTTACTACGTCACGGATTAAATAAATAAAATAGAACAAATAGCCTGACTGATAAAACTTGCTTATTTCGGACAATTTTTCCATATTATGGGATATTGGAGTTGATTATCTGTCTGTATGTTTCAAAAAAATGTGGACCGAAACTATCAAAGTTTCGTCCATACAGTTGCGTCCAGTATGCGTCCAATCCAGTTACAGTTGCGTCCATAAAACTAGTAAACATCACGATAGACACTTTACCACTACCATCTATTCCCCATCACTTAAACACAACTTCACCTCACTTCTATCAATGTATTTTATTTGTTCCTAACTTTAGATCTCTTCTCCCTAAGAAATTCCCCCATCCCCAAACTAAGTTCTGTTTGCCATTATTTGCGACTAATATCGGTATTACTAGATATTGGTTATAAAACATCGCAGTTATAGAAGCACAAATTAGCCAAAAACACTTTTTTAGCGAAAAAAAAACCACCCAAAGTGAAATTAGAAACAAAAATGCATTGAAAAGTCCTGGTTTGAAGAGTTCAGTGCATATCTAGCTAAAAGAAGCTAAAAGAATGGCATAAATGCCAATCTGGCAACACCAATTAAAATGGTCAGAATACCAAAGATTAGAAACAAAACACTCATAGTATGAAGCATAATATATAAAAAGAACTTCAAACTTGAATATGAAATTAAGTATGCACAAAGAAATACCTGCAGTAGGTACCCTCCCCTCAGGCCAAATTTCGAGATTATCGAGATTGCTCCTACAGCTCCTTACTTTCTCTTCATAATTTATCTGCTTTTGGCGTTTTTATTTATTTATTTTAGAAGCTCATAAGGCTAGGAAATGGTGGCGTGGGGTGGGAGGAGCTCATAAGGAAATGTTTAAGGGGAAAAGGACGGAAAATTGAAAATCCTTGCGAGGGTCTAAAGAGGGAGACTTTGAAAAAATTGGGATGGAGGAGGAGCGTGTGTGGCTTTGTTGACCTCAGGCGGCTTGGTGCTCCAGTGAGTTGCTAGTAGTAGTAATATTAGTATAAAACTAGAAAAATCGAGTGGGTCTACAGGAAAAAAAAATAATGAAATCCAAGTGTTTGCTAGTAAAATTCTAATGCTGCTTGTGGCTTTTATTCCTATTTATCACCGTTATATTGCCCATGGTACTCATAGTATAAGCATTTGTTATATTATTTTAATTAAACTGAGTAATGTCTTGGTGATAGTTTGGCGCTTAATCCACATAAGAGCCATTCTATAGAGCCAAAATCTGACCTTATGCTTCTTATATAGTTCGCTGAAAGACCAGCTATGAAACAATAATGAAAAGTTTGACTAGAAACTAATAAACACTTACAATTGTAGATTTCTAATGACTCACAATGGAGCAAGGAACTAGCCATGACTCGTGAAAAGAATATTTCATGAAAGATTCATTCCAGGTTCTGACATAAGAGTTTTATTTGTGAAAAAAAACTTCATTTGAGAATGAGTTTCTGTTTACTTTTGCTGAAACTAAAAAGATAAAAAAAATTGTTTCTTTTCACTTTTATATTTGCAAATAGTTGATTCAATCATTTACTCCGTCGATATTTAAATTAATACTGAATTTATTCAACTCTGTCGTTAAAAAATTTGTAAATTGATAAGTAAGTCATTAATTTTTTAAGTCTATTCAATTAATCAGTTTAGATAATTCATCAAGCAATTAACTTCCTGATTTAGTATTTAATCATTTAGTCATTTATTGTGTGTAACAATTGTACTATACATTTATATACGTGTTGAATCCTTACAAAGAAAACCAGAAGAAAATATAAGAAATAACAGAACTTAAGAGTGCTAGTCAGCTAGCTTCAAATAATGAAACTAGATAAATAGGTTTTTACTTTATTGACTTTCCAACTTTTTCTATTGGAAAGGAAACTATTTTCTATTGAAAATTTTCTAAAGGAAACTTTTCTTTTTGGCTAAATCAATGTTCACTTTCAAATTCAAGCTAATCACAAATTAAATTTTAACGTATATAAAGCATTTATTAAAACTCATTACTAATATATAAATCAGTGAATTTTTATTTGTGAATTATACATTATGCTTTTTTTAATTGAAAATGAACTTATTACAAATACATACTACTATTACTAACTCCTAACGACTTAACGCAGCACCAAGCCGCCTGAGGTCAACATAGCTAAGCTTGCTCTTCCTCCATCCCAATCTATTCAAAACCCCCCTCTTTAAACCCTCCCAGAACGTTCCCATTCCCTTTAATATTTTCTTACAACATTTTCCCATCCCTTAAATCTTTCTTTTCGACTTCCTCCCACCATATCCGAGGACGTCCTACTTTTTGTTTAGTCTTAGATGATTGGCCAAAAAGGACAATCTTTGGCAATCTGTCATCCTTCATTCGTAGAACAAGCCCTAGCCCTCTCAACCTTTCTCTCATTATAGCCTTAGAAAGCGGGATTGAACCGTACGTTTCATACAGCCTACTGTTCGAGATACGGTCAGTCAGTTGGGTACCCAAAACAATCTGTAAGCAAATTCTCTGGAAAAAAATTCCAACAAATCTTCCTCTGTTTTCGGAGCGCCCATGCCTCAGAACAATACCTTGACCAAAGTCAAGACTGTAGCTTCCAATATTCCAGTCTTGGTTCGCAGACTTATCTTCCTATTCTTCCAGACTTTTTTCAACTGTGAAAAAAAAAACACCCTGGGACTAGGCTAATCTACTTTTAACATATTCATTATACCCACTGTCCTTACTAATAATATTACCTTGGTAAGTAAAGCTGTCCATTTGATTGATCTTTTCATCTTCACTTATTCCAGGTCTTAGCGACTTAGTCTTCTTGGCCTTAATTTTCAAACCTCTTCTTGCACCCTGATTTTGCAAAAAATCAAAAAGTTCTTTGATTTAGCTAACATTTTCATCTATGATGCTTAAAGTATCAGCATAATCTAAGTCGAGGGAAAATTTACAACCCCGTTACAAGGCCGTATCCAGGGGGGGTTACCCGGTTTGACCCCCCTCCCCCCTGAAATTTTTTACTGAGTCGAAAATTAGTCTAAAAAATACCTGTACAGACAAAACCCCGGGATGTTAGACAAAGTCCACGGGAAAAAAATCGGGTAGCTCCCCCCCCAAAAAAAATCCTGGATCCACTCTTGCCCTGTTTGATTCCATGTTCTCCCATTGCCTTTGCTGTGCTCTTTCAGACGAGCTCCTTCAAAATGATCCGTATAAATGGGGATATAACGCAACACTGCTTAACTCCTGATTTAATACAAAACAGGCTACTACCCTCATTTATTACCTTAATTGCAGCAGTGTTATTCTTGTATATAGGTTGACTATCTACCTTAATTCTGCCCTAGGAGGGATCGATGGATAACTGACTATCTATCAGCAATTGAAATGACATCATGTTTATATAATTTTGTAAAAGGCTTATGCCAGCTTTGCCTCTCACTCAGACTATATGTCTTGGCCTTTTCTCCAATTAGCTATGGTTCTTAACTTCTTACATCACAGTCCACCAGCTTTATTTTAATTCAAATTTAAATTTGAATTATGCCAAAGCTCCCCTCCTCCTCCCAAATAAATATTAAGTATATCCTCCTCCCACTTCTCCACTTTCTTTACATTCCTTTTGTTTTCCTGTCATCTATCAATCAGGTAATTCTTGTACAGGCCTCTTCTATCTGTCAAACATAAAGCCTTTTCACTAATATTCCAAGCTGTGCTCCTAACTTCCTTTCCTAAGACACCACCGTCGACTTAAATTAGATATATTCGCGATAAAGAAATTTTATCCTAATAATATGGTAGTAAATATACAAACAAAAAGAAAATATATTATGCAAATTCAATCGACAAAATTTAAATGAATAAATTTATTTTTGTTATATATTTTTAACATATTTAAATTTACCCGGTTGTGCTAAAATGTTTAATCTATTTCTATTAAATTTATAGACTTAAGCTACTATAAACTTAAAAAAATTATATGTATAAAATATTAAACAAAGTAAAAGTATATTACGTAAAATATAGTATTAAATCATTTGTAAGATCATATAGAAGAATTCTGTCATCAATATGGCAATACTTGACATAAATACAAAAGGAATCGAATTGGAATTTATTCTACACGAAAAATTTAATGTCTTTTGGGACGAAAATGTAAACAATTTTATCTCTGTCTGGTGTTTCTTCATCACGAACATCAACTCCAAGAACAATTGGAATTTTTGGAAAAGAAAAAAGGTGAACTTTTATGCCTTTACCCATAGATTATAGTATTCGAAATAATCATCATTTTGTCCTTAACATTTAAACGATTGGCTCATTGTGATAAATGAGCATAAATATTGCTTATTGGTAGTGACTGGACAATGTCAGCTCGCATTCACTGATTTTTTTTTTCTTCCTTATATCTATAGCCTTTAACATCCCCCTCAGAACTCCCAGAAGAATAGTAGTAGTAGTCGTAGTAGTAGTAGTAGTAGTAGTAGTAGTAGTAGAGGAAGAAGTAATAAAGACATAGTGGCCTTTGGGTAGTTCAACATGCCCTGAAAGCTTCAACCTATTGCTCTAAGCTGTTCCAGGGGTGCTGTTGATACGCCCTTTTGACTACTTGCATGCGCATAGTGTATTCTAATTCAGTTCAACATCCCCTCAACAAACACTGAAAGTTTCATCTTAATACCCATAGTTTTAGTGTCAGTATTACTTGTAGCAGTAACAGCAGTAGTACTACTACTAGTAGTGGGGGTATTACTATCCACACAGTGCCTTTTCCTTATTTCAAAATTCCCTAAAAATTTCAATTTAATCCTCTAAGCCTGTCCTGAAATATTGCTTGCACGCTCTTTTGAGAACCTAAGCATATGTAGTGTGTTTTGATTTAATTCAATGCCCACTTCAACACCTTAATGGTCCTTAGCCTTTGTATTAGTAGTAGCAGCATTAGCAGCAGTAGTACTAGCAGTAGATTTTGTTTTAATAGGATGCACTTACTACCTATTGATTACTTCAATATCTACCTCAATATTCCCTTAAAGTTTCAACTTAGTGCTGAAGCTGTTCCTGGAAAATTGCTAATGCGCTTTTTTGGCAACCTGCATGCACACAGTGTTTTTCTATTCAGTTTAACATACACCAGCCCCTAAGCACTCCCTGACAGTTTTAAATTAATGACCAGGGTGCAAGTAACTTAGACTAAGAATGAAAGAAAGGTGAAAAAATAATGTTGGGTAGCGAGAAAACTTATCTAGTGGATAGCTTCACTTGCCTGGGTACCGTCAAGCTGATCGTGGTAACAAACTGTAAGTAAGGAGTAACCCGGCTCAATAGTAACCAAAACTCCAAAAAAGCGGAATTTTGATACCAATAGATATATCAAAGGAATCTGGGGTTTTTCTTGTTTAAAACATAGAAGTTTCAATAAGTTTAATTTTACCCATCAAAGGTAACGAATTTGAGAAAATTTGCATGATTTTTGAAAGAGGAGGGGGAAACACCACCTAAAAGTCATTGAATCTTAATGAAAATCCCACCATCAGATTTAGTGTATCAGATAGCCTTACTATAGAAGTTCCAAGCGCTTATTTAAGAAAAAAAAATGAGACATTTTGAATTTTCTGCCAGAAGAAAGAGCACTGATGCGTGTTTATTTGTTTGTTTTTCCAAGGATAATCGTAATGACCCAATGGTCCTAGAATATTGTGATAGGGCTTTTCGAAAGGAAATTAAAAGTTCTAGTGCCCTTTATAAGTGACCAAAAAATTGGGGGGTAACTAGGCCCCCTCTCGTGCCCTTTTTTCTCAAAATTGTCCGATCAAAATTTTGAGACAGCCATTTTGTTCAGCATAGCGGAAAGGCCAAATAATTATGCTATTGAGGATATTTTTTCCCTCCTACAGCCTCTGGGGATTGGTCTTCAAGTTATAAAACTTGCCTATTGTTTACATGTAGTATTTTTTATTGAGAAATATGCATATGCTCTTCTGGGGAGGGGGGATTTTCCTCTGGTAGAATTTCTCCTTGGGGATAATTTTACATGGGGAGGAAAGTTTCCAGGGGGCGAATTTTTCAGGGGAAATTTTATACTGGGGGAATTTGTTGGAATTAGTATACGAAATTCTTCTTATGTCTTGCTTCCTCTTTTTCGTCTCAATTTTACGCGTGGAGATATTAAGGGTAATTGTCCGGGTTATATTTTCAACAGGATTGAATTGTCTAGAGAATCAATTCTTCGAGAGGAGGGATTTTTCCTTGGAGGAGTAGCCAGATTTCCTGGCATTATTTAAAAAATGATCAGAAATCAAATTAAAAATTTTTTTAAAAAAATTCTTTTTTTCAACTGAAAGAAAGGAGCAACGTTAAAACTTAAAACGGACAGAAATTATTACATTATGATGAAATATTATATTATTATATTAATTATATATTATATTAAATTATATTAAATATTATATTAGAAATATTATATTAAATATTAGATTAAATATTATATTAAATATTATATTATTATATTATTATATATTATTATTATTATATTATTATTATTATATTATTATTATTATTATTATATATTATATTATATATTATTATTATTATTATTATATTATTATATATTATTATTATTATATTATTATTATTATTATATTATTATTATTATAATATTATATTATTATCAGAAATATTATATTAAATATTATATTATTAAATTATTATGAGGGGGTTACTGCTTCACAGCACCTTGCTTTTTACGCTAAAGACGGAATTCTGTCCCAATCTTTTAAGAACGACTCCTGAAACACTATGTTCGTTTAATTAGAACTAAAAGAAGTTTTTTTAAGTACTAAAAACGTTTAGCGTAAAGAGCTAGGTGTTGTGGAGGAGTAACCCTGTCATATACATAATAATTTTTGTTCGTTTTAAATTTAATTTTGTTCCTTACTTTTAGTTGAAAATCACTTGTTTTTTTTAATTTAATTATTAGTAAAGTTCTTGGATGCAGTGAAGATATTTTATTTAGAATTGCCAAGACCCAAGATGTTTTCTCTTAGTTTAAAAAGTTTTAAGAATAGGAAAATAAGTTTGTCAACCTAGATTAGAATATTGGAAGCTACAGTAATGACAACGGTCAAGTATGGTTCTAAAATGTGGGTGCTTCGAAAGGCATAGGGTAATTTGTTAAATATTTTCCAAAGGTTGTAGAGGTTGTCTATGGATGGTTGTAAATATGTATATTAAACAACAAACTGTGTGAACAATTTGATCTTATCCCACTTTCTATTGCAGCAATAAAGTTTGAGATGGCTAGGACAGGTTTAATAATAAAGGATGACATAATGCCAAAGATTGCTCTTTTAGACCATCCGTTTGGAGCTAAATGGAACGTGTGGCCCCATCCATTGGGGCCACCATCCATCGGGGCCAAAAATGGGGCGGGAAGAGGTCAAGAGGTCATAAGTAAGGATTTAAAGAAAATTGGAGCTTCTTGAGAGGGGTAAAGAATGAAGCTTTGAATAGATCCTAGTGGGGGAGGAGCTTGTGTAGCAATGTAGGCTTCATGTGCCTTGGTGTTGTAGTAAATTATAGAGTTGGAAAGGTAATATTGAGATTGTCGCTTCAGAAAAATATTAAAAAAAAGAAATAAAGAAAATTCCCGAAAATTGGTCTACAACTCTATTATGAAGGCTTTAAACTAAACTGTAAGTTTGGAAATGGTAATGCTCATACTAGCGTTTACTCTTTCTGAAACTTCCCCTCCCTAAGAGGACCACTTATTTTGTGGGAAATGTTTTTCACAATAAAAAAAAGATGAAAAACAATAAGTGAATGGCTGTTATGTGGATTAGTCTCTAGATGCAATCCTCAAGAAGGCATGTTTCAGATAGGTGATTTCAGATAGGGACCTCTCACGAGTTTGAATCTCATGAGAGGTTCAACCAACCATATAATCAAACAATAAGTTTACAAAAAAAATACAAAATATACGTTCGGTCTTACTTTCCAGGCCTATAATGATAGAATGATTAATATCACTACGTAATGTCTTACGGAAGACGGGTGATAAATTGCTGGCCATCCATCTTGGTACAGAATGAAAAACACGGCATCCTTGAAGGGGATGGGAGGAATAGTGTCAGAAATTGGGTCTCTCGAGTTTTCTGCCCACCTCACATTTAGATTCTGAAAAAAAGCCTTCTTTGAGAATCTCATTGCAAAATGGCTTATCTTCGTATTTTCATTCAAAAATGGAAAAACAAAGTAAAAATATGGCCCTGAACTTTGAATAATACCATTTCTGAATTTGACTTGACTTAAAGCTCTTGCTTGGCAACGTCGCCAGCGTAGAGGGAGCCAGTGTCTTATGGAAGACGGATGATAAATTGGCGAATATTGTACTTTCTGGCCATCCATCTTGGTACAGAATGAAAAACACGACATCCTTGAATGGGATGGGAGAGGTAGTACCAGCAATTGGGTCTCTCGAGTTTTTTGCCCACCTCATCTTTAGATTCTGACAAATATCTTCCTTGAGAGTCTTATTACAAAATGGCTTATCTTCGTATTTTCATTCAAAAATAAAAAAACAAAAAAAATATGACGTTGAAAAATACAATTTCTGAATTTGACTAGACTTAAAGCTCTTGCTTGGCACCGTCGCCAGCGTAGAGGGAGCCAGAATTCAGCACCTTTAGTCGTCTCCAGAGTGTTCTGTCCTGGGCAAGGGATGGAGCTTCATTGGGGGTCGATGTTTCTGGTAGTGAGTCGACCACGGACAACGTCCACCTGCCTTGTGTCGGGTCTAACTCTGGAGTGATTCCAGCCATTTGCAGTTGGATCGAAGTCGAACATGAGAAGGGCAAAAGTTTGAGTGGCCAGGCAAAGTAGAAGACCGTACTAACGCGGCAATCGAGACTCGAGCTGCTCAGACAGGGTTGACAATTTAAAAGACCAAAGGATCTCCATGTTCTGTACCCTGTTAAACCATCTAACGCATTCAATTTTGCGAAGGTTTTGCGTCTGGAGAGCATCAGAATCGTGGGCCAAATCTCTGACGAGTACAGCATAACTCTAGCTTCTTTCCAACTTCTTTCAATCTGCACTTTAAAAACAGGTGCCAATTAAACTTATTTTTGACACTTCTTGTGCAAAATTTTGCATGCACGATCGCTAATTCTCCTGGAAAATGCGTTTCATAATGAAAACAAGCGGAAAAGAAAACAGCAATTAGTTGCCAAGACGAAAAGGCTAACAGTAGTCGTCGTTGTGTATTGTTTCAATTTTATTATAAGGAATTTAAATCAAATTAGAAGGTTCACTCGGTTAATGCCGAGTCGAGCGTTTATTGTCTCTGAAGTATCATCTTCCTGAAACTTTCCCCTTTCCCAAACTTGTTTCCATGTGCAATTGTTTTTATTGTGTACGGCACCGTGCTGTGGCACCATCATTATTGCTGGTGCCACTCACTCAACCGTTTAATTTAGAAATACTTAATTAGCCTTTTCACCGCTTACATAAAAAATATAAAAAACAAAACACTCCATAATCTTTTCTATTGTTTTCTTTTATTCTCTAACGAAAAATAGATGTAAGGATCTCTATTTATCCTCGAATAGCTTAACCTCTCTTACTTTTGAAAAAATACTGCTAACAACTCAGTACAGTATCAGGTTGCCGTTTGCCAACACAGCTACGCACGCTCCTCCTCCATCTCAATCTATCCAAAGCCTCTCTCTTTACACCCTCCCAAGAAGTTCTTGTTTCCTTTAAATCTTTCCTGATAACATCCTTCCATCCATTCGGTGATGACCTGCTTTCCGTTTCTTCCTAGAAGGGTTGCCGACAAGGACATTGTTTGGCAATCTGTTATCTCGCATCTGTAAAACGTGTCCAGTTCGTGGTAACGAACTGTAAGTAATGAGCTACGCGGCTCAATAGTAACCCAATAAAAAACAGGATTTTTATATCAGTAGATACATAAAAAAATCGACTTATTCTGCTGATTCCAAATATATAAGATTCGTTAAGTTTAGTGTTACACATCAAAAGATATGAGGCTGAGAAAATTTGCCTGATTTTCCGAAAAGGGGGAATTACCCCCTATTTCTCAGTAAATCTTAACAAAAATCACACTATTGGATTCAGCGCATCAGAGAACCATACTGTAGTGGTTTCAAGCTACTTTCTGCAAAAATGTGGAATTTTGAATTTAGTTGATCACGAATGAGTGTTTATTTGTTTGTTTGTTTTTTCCCAGGGGTGATAGTATCGAATCAATGGTCCTACAAGATCGACACAGGTCCCGTTCAAGCATAAATTAAAAGTTCTAATGCTATTTTTAAGTGACCAAAAAGATTGAGGTAAGGTAGCCCCTTACCCCCAAGCCCCTGCCATTTTTTTAAACATAGTTCAAAGGTTTAAAAACTATATTTTTGGTGATGATATGACCCTCCACAGTCTCTAGGGAAGTGGCTGCAAGTTTCGCAATTAAGGTAATAAAAGGGGAATCGCATCGAGCCAATGGTCCTAGAAGACTGGCAAAGGGCTTATTCGAACAGACATTAAAAGTTCTATTTCCTGGCATTATTTGAAAAGCGATCAGAAACAGTGGCGTCATTTAGGGGGAGGGCTGGCAGGGGTTATAGCGCCACCCTGATTTTAGGAGGGGCCCCAATTCAGTTGTCATAATTTCTGTCAATTTGATTTGAACTGTGAAAAAAACAAATTGTGTAAAAAAGTGTTCATGGTTAAAGCGGTAGTTGCAACCTAGTAAAGAGCGAAACACAGCCCATAGTAATCAAAAGTTGAAAAATGCGTTTTCAAAAAAACTGTCTAGTGAGAAAAAATTGTAATCTGACACTGAGTCAGGAATGGTAACTATTGTTTCGATTAATTTTAAAAGTAAAAGTTTATATCGAAACAAAATTTATATTGATTTCGAAAAAGGAGCCTGAAACTCCTTGAAAATGGCTTAAGATCGAAATATAAAGTGTGCCATTGGAATTAGCATGCTCCAAAACCTTTTTTAGGACAATTACAGTCCCCCACCTTGAACATCAAGGAAAACCACTTTTTTGCACTGACATGTCTCCTTTTTTTTTTCACCGGGGCTAGGGGGTGACCAAAACATCATAGAGAGGTGTGTAATAGCTCATTCGAACGGAAATTAATTTTTTTAGTGGCCTTTGCAAGTGACCAAAAAGATTGGAGGGCAACTAGTCCCCCTCCCTAAAGGCCCCTTCCCCCAAAGTCATCCAGTCACAATTTTGAGATAGCCGTTTGAACATAGTTGAAAGGTAAAAATATGCGGCTTTGGTGATGATATGAGCCTCCTTAGTCCCTGGGGAAAGGGCTGCGCACTGTATCGGTATAGGACGTATTTATATCACGTGTATCAGTATGAGCGTATTGTTTTTGGGTGTATTGGTTTCGCAGGTATCTAGACAGATTTTTAATAGCTTGTATAAAAGATATTTCTCATATCTACGTCCAGAGGCGCAACTTCGTCAAAATCCTGGGGGGGCAAATCTGGAGCCACTTTTCCCAAATCAAGTGAAAATAATAGTGAAAACTGAAAAATGAACCATTTATTACCATAGAGGCAAAGATATACGAAAGAAAACTGACCTGTTTCTCTGGATACTTGATTTATTCAGACTTATCTTAGTTTTGACAATCTTTTTTGCATAAACAAAATTTCTGCTGGGGGGAAAATGTGGTTTGGGGGACAAACTGAAGTCTGGAGAAAACAGTTTCCCACCCCCCCCCCTGCCCCGTAACAAATTAAGCCCCTTTCTACATCCTTTCTATGAATTCCACAATCAGCAAGTTCCAAATGGCACTAAAAACGTCACTTATGGTGCCGTGTCTCAAGTGGAAAAGCTGGGGCTAGTGGGCTACCAGTTCTTTTTAGAGTGACGTTTAATGGCTTATTTGGAAGCTATTTTTCATATCTACGTTATGTATATCAATTCTATCATCCGTAAATGTGATATAGCACTAAAAACATCACTTTTGACTTAACTTCTTAAGTAGAAAAGCTTGGAAGTATAAAACAATATCAACATTGTAATAATTATGGTCCAAAACCCTTAACCGGAGGCTTTCAAGAACACTTCCCGCATGTTACTCCTTCAAGCCCCCTCAATAAGCTACGCAATTAAGGTAAAATTACTAATATATCAAATTAGATTATTAGAGGTTTGGTTCTATTGGTAAAGCGTTCAACTTTGAATTAGTGGCTTGCGTTCGTCTCCTGCTTGGTTTTTGTTCAATAATGGTTTTGTCCCTTCTATACGAAACTTTTCCGATAATTTCACTGTTTTTGTAAATGTGATGCACTCATTCTTTAATGAATATCCCAGGAAGGTATCTGGTCAAGCATTTTGATTCAAAAGGGAATAGAAGTAATCCAGTCCATGGTTTGAAACGACATTCCGAGTAGGTCATTAATCCATACCCCAATGAGTGGCGTAATTTTGTCAAAATCCTGTGGGGGCGGGGTCAACGTTGCAAGCAATTTTCCCAAATCAAGTAAAAATGGCAGATAAAACTGAAAAACGAGCCGTATAGTAATAAAAAGGTAAGGACGTACTAAAGAAAATTTACCTGTTTCAGTAGATGCTTGAACTATGCAGGCTTATTTTAGTTTTGACAACATTTTTGGAGAAACTAAATTTAAGCTGCGATGGGGGGGGGTAACCTAGGGTTTGGAGTAAAATTGAGGTCTGGGATAGGAAGTTGTCCCCTCTGCCTGATAGCAAATTATGCCCCTGACCCCAATCCCCTACCACTTAGTGGTTGGAGAAGTGTAGGCATGTGGTTTTGGAACCACCCAAAGTTGTATATTAAAAGGAAAATTACTTATTGTTATTAAATAAAACAAACAAATTTTATCAACTGGAAAGAAGGAGCAACATTAAAACTTAAAACGAACAGAAATTATTACGTATATGAGGGGGTTCTCCCCCTCAAGTCAATACCTCGCTCTTATAGCGAGGTATTGACTAGGGGAAGAACCCCTTCATATATGTAATAATTTCTGTTCGTTTTGAGTTTTAATGTTGCTCCTTACTTTCAGTTGAAAAAAATTGTTTTTTTTATTTAATTTCTGATCGTTTTTTAAATTTATTAAAATTTTTTTTACAAAACAAGTTTTTCAAAGAAAAGTAAAGAACTCCATTAAACAAAAAATGAGCAAAAATAAAATCAAATAATCTACGAAACGTGAAACTACCGCAAATCAGCATCGATAAATAAATGAAACCAAAAACAAACAGAAATTGCAATAAATAACCAAGTCAACTCAAAACGAGCAGAAATTAACATAAGTTGGGCTCAAAACCCCTATGCCTTCCCAAGGCCAGAACAAAATTTGCACTTTACTGAAAAAAATATAAATGTTTTTGCTTTTATAACTTTAATAAATCAAATAATATTAAAATTTTGATGACTAAATATCAGTATATGTTAAACTGACATTGCACACTCATTTGTATTTTTTTTCAGTAAAGTACAAATTATTTTCTGGCCTTGGGAAGGCATTGGGGTTTTGAGCACAGTTTGTGCTAATTTCTGCTCGTTTTGAGGTTGACTCGGTTATTTATTGTAATTTCTGTTTGTTTTGAGTTTCATTTATTTATCGACGCTGATCTGCGATAGTTTCACGCTTGTTAGATTATTTGATTTTATTTTTGCTCATTTTTTATTTAATGGAGTTCTTTACTTTTCTTTGAAAAACTTATTTTGTGGAAAAAGTTTTTTTTAAATTAATTTCTGTTCGTTTTATATTGACATAGTCTTTACAGGAAAGAAGAAAATAATACTTTAAATGCTTTCGTATTTTTGAGACTCTATAATTTGGCCTGTTATTTGTATGCTGGAATAAATTATTTTGTTGTCTTTAGCAACATACACCCTTTTAAAAATCTGAAAACAAATATAAGTGTTTGGTTTCGTTTAATACCTCCTATAGTCGACCTGAAATAGAAAACTTGATACCATTCGCAAAAAAATCTGCTTACTTTCTTTGATAACCTGTGTGACTCAGGTCTTCTCTGTTCCTGGACTTTGTAAATAAAACACCAATTTTTTACAACGGTGGACTTTTTGCGCTCCTAGTAGCCAAAGACATATCAAACAGTTCGTGGTAACGAACTGTAAGTAAGGAGCGACCTGGCTAAATGGTAACCGAAACTCTAAAAAACGGATACCAATAGATACATCAAAAGAATCAGATTTTAATGCTGATTTCAAATATATAAATTTTATCAAGTTTAATCTAACCAATCAAAAGTTAAGCGCCTGAGAAAATTTGGCTGATTTTTGAAAAAAGGGGGAAAGAGCCCCTAAATATTATAGAACCTTAACGAAAAACACGCCATCATATTCAGCGTATAAGAAAACCCTACTGTAGAGGTTTCAAGCACCTATCTACAAAAATGTGGAATTTTGCATTTTTTGCCAGAGGGAAAATCACGGATGCGTGTTTATTTGTTTTTTGTTTTTTCCCAGGAGTGATTGTATCGACCCAGCGCTCCTAGAATACCGTGGGAGGGCTCATTGGAACGGAAATTTAAAGTTCTAGTGCCCTTTTTAAGTGACTAAAAATGGACGGCAACTAGGCCTCCTCTCTCGCTCATTTTTTTCCCAAAGTCACCCGAACAAAATCTTGAGATAGCCATTTTGTTCAGCATGGTCAAAAATAGGATAACTATGTCTTTTAGGATGACTTAATCCCCCGAAGTCCCCGGGGGGAGGGCTGAAAGTTATGAACTTTACCCAGTGTTAACATATAGTATTGGTTATTGGGAAGTATACAGACGTTTTCAGGGGAGATTTTTTCTGGTAGGGAGGGGGGGGGTCGGGGGCTATATGGGAGGATATTTCCATGAAGGAAGTTTTCATGTGGAAAGGGACATTGCTATTAAGGGGGCGCCGGATTTCCCAGCAATATTAAAGAAAAAGATCAGAAATTAATTAAAAAAAAAGTTTTTCAACTTAAAGGAAGGAGCAACATCAAAACTTAAAACGAACAGAAAATATTACGTATATGATTGGGTTCACCCCCTAGTCAATACCTCGCTCTTTAAGCCAAAGATTTTTTAGTACTTTCATAAGACCTATTTATTCTAATTAACGGCCTTTGTGATTAAGGGGTCATTTTTAAAGAATTGGAACAAAATTCGAACTTTAGCTTAAAGAGCAAGGTATTGACTAGGGGGTGAACCCCCTAATATACGTATTAAAAATCTATGAATATAGAAGTTCATTATGTAAGTTAATTCATAAGTTACATATATTTATTACTAATAAAAACTTTCGTAAATAAAATTAAACAAGTTTCGAGAAAGCCATTTAACCAAATAAAAGTCAAATTAATATGTAAATTTTGTTTTAATTATTCATTATTAATTATTGTTTAATAATTCAAAAACGTTCAAAAATTAAATAAAAAACAAGTTTTATTAACTGAATGTAAGGAACGACGTTAAAACTTAAAACGAACAGAAATTATTTCGTATATTAAAGGGGCTGTCCCCTCCTCAACGCCTCGCTCTTTACGCTAAAGTTTTTTATTGTTTAAAAAAAATTGAGTTTGAGAAAATCAAACTTTAGCGTAAAGCGCGAGGCGTTGAGGAGGACCCCTTTCATATACGGAATAATTTCTGTTCGTTTTAAGTTTTAACGTCGTTCCCTACTTTCAGTTAAAAAAAACGTGTTTTTTTTATTTAATTATTGTTAATAGACGCCAGACCGTATGGGATTTCAGTGCTTTTTCTTGTGCCTTTTCTTATGATAAAAAAAATCAAAGTCGGAATTTCTGATCATAAATTTTTTTAGATTTCAGGAAAGATAAAGAAAAATATATTATATAAAAGGATAATTCAATGAATCGATACAGATCTTGAAGGATGGTACTTAATCTCACGCATCAAAGATAATAACAAAACGAGAATATGAAAAAAGGACAGGTTTTGTTAATAATACTACTACTACACTACTACTAACAACTCACCGCAGCACCAAGCCGCCTGAGGCCTACACAGCCACGCACGTTCCTCCTCCATCCCAATCTATTCAAAGCCTCCCTTTTTACACCCTCCCACGAAACTCCAAATTCCTTTCAATCTTTCTTTATAACGTCCTCCCAGCCCAGACAAGGATGACCTGCTTTCCGTTTTGCCCTAGACGGTTGGCCGAAAAGAACAATCTTCGGCAATCTGTCATCCTTCATCCGCACAACGTGCCCTAGCCACCTCAACCTTTCTTTCATTATAGTCCTAGGGAGCGGTATTGAACCACATTTTTCGTACAGCCTATTGTTTGAAATACGGTCAGTTTGCTGGGTACCCAGAACAATCCTTAAGCAATTTCTCTGGAAAACATCTAGCAAATCTTCATCCACTTTTCGGAGCACGCACGCTTCAGAGCCATATTTGAACACTGCCATTACTGTAGCTTCTAATATTCTAATCTTGGTTTGCAGACTTATTTTCCTATTTTTTCAAACTTTTTTTAACTTCGAAAAAACACCCTGAGCCTTGGCTATTCTCCTTTTTAAATCTTCACTGCTCCAACCGTCTTTACTAATAATACTACCAAGGTAAGTGAAGCTGCCCACCTGATCAATGTTTTCGTTACCCAACGTCACCTTTTCATCTTCACTTATTCCTAGCCTTCGTGATTTAGTGTTCCTACATTAATTTTCAAACCAATTTTAGCACCCTGAACTCGCAAAACCTCTAAAAGTTCATTCATTTTGCTTACACTTTCATCTAGGATGCTTAAATCGTCAGCATAATCTAAGGCCAGGAGACTTTTTCCTCTCCATTTGATTCCGTGGTCTCCCATTGCCTTTCCTGTGCTCCTTAACACAAAGTCTATCTAGATAATCCATATAAAGGGGGACAGAACACAACCCTGCTTAGCTCCTGATCAAACAGTTCGTGGTAACGAACTGTAAGTAAGGAACGACCCGGCTCAATGGTAACCGGAACTGTAGAAAACAGAATTTTAATATCAATAGATACATGAAAAGAATCAGATTTTAATGCTGATTTCAAATATATAAGTTTCATCAATCCTACCTATCAAAGGTTACGCGCCTGAGAAAATTTGGCTGATTTTCGAAAAAAGGGGGAAAGACCCCCTAAAAGTTATAGAACCTTAATGAAAATCACACTATCATATTCAGCGTATCAGAGAACCCTACTGCGGAGTTTGAAGCTCCTATCTACAAAAATGCGGAATTTTGCATTTTTTGCCAGAAGAAAGATCACGGATGCGTGTTTATTTGTTTGTTTGTTTGTTTGTTTTTTTTTGTTTTTTTTCCCAGGGGTGATCGTATCGACCCTGTGGCCCTAGAATATCATGGGAGGGCTCATTCAACCGGAAATTAAAAGTTCTAGTGCTCTTTTTAAGTGACCAAAAAATGGAGGGCAACTAGGCACCCTCCCACGCTCTTTTTTCCCAAAGCCATCTGATAAAAGTTTTGAGATAGCCATTTTGCTCAGCATGGTCGAAATTATAATAAATATGTCTTTTTGGATGACTTAATCCCCCGAAGTCCCCGGGGGGAGGGCTGAAAGCTCTGAATTTTACCCAATGTTAACATATAGTATTGGTTATCACGTTTCAGAGAGGATTTCAGACGTTTTCAGAGAGGATTTTTTCTGGTAGTAGGGGGGGGAGTGGGTTGGGGGTTATGTGGGAGGATCTTACCATGAAGGAATTTTTCAGGGGAGAAGGGATATTGCTAAGAAGGGGGCGCCGGATTTCCCAGCATTATTTAAATAAAGATCAGAAATTATATTTATAAAAAGAAACAAGTTTTTTAACTGAAGGTAAGGAGCAACATCAAAACTTAAAACGACAGGAAACATTCCGTATATGATTGGGCTCATCCCCTAGTCAATACCTCACTCTTTAAGCCAAAGATTTTTTAGTACTTTCATAAGAGCTATTTATTCTAATTAACGGCATTTGTGATTAAGCGGTAATTTTTAAATAATTGGAACAAAATTCGAACTTTAGGTTAAAGAAAAGGGTATTGAATAGGAGGCGAACCCTGTAATATATGTATTAAAAATATATGAATATAGAAGTTCATTAGGTAAGTTAATTCATGAGTTACGTATATTTATTACTAATAGAAAGGTTCGTAAATAATATTAGACAGGTTTTAAGAGAGCCATTTAACCAAATAAAAGTAAAATTGATATTCACATTTTTTTTAAAATTATTCATGTACGGTGAGCCAAAATAAAAACCTGCATTAATTCAAAAACGTTCAAAAATTAAATAAAAAAAAAACAAGTTTTTTTTAACTGAAAGTAAGGAACGACGTTAAAACTTAAAACGTACAGAAATTATTCCGTATATGAAAGGAGCTGTCCCCTCCTCAGCGCCTCGCTCTTTGCGATAAAGTTTGACTTTCTCACAACTCTATTTTTTTTAAACAATGAAAAACTTTAGCGTACAGAGCTAGGCGTTGAGAAGGGGACAGCCCCTTTCATATACGGAATAATTTCTGTTTGTTTTCAGTTTTAACGTCGTTCCTTACTTTCAGTTAAAAAAAACTTTTTTTTTTATTTAATTTAATGCAAAACCAGCTGCTAACCTCATTTCCTACCTTAACTGCAGCAGTGTAATTCTCGTACATAGCACTAAGCACTTTAATGTATTTGTCTGGCATACATTACAAGGACAAGATCTTCGCTAAAGCTCTTCTGTCAACAGAATCGAACACTTGCTCATAATCTATAAAACTGCGGACCAAGGGTGTTTGACAACTCAGGCACTTCTCAATTATTAGCCTAAGGGTAAAACTTTGGTCACCAAATCCTCTGCCCTTTCTAAAACCGCGGCTTTCTTCTCTTAAAACTTTGTCTACGGCATCTCTTAGTTTAAAAGGTATCATATTACAAAGTAATTTACTACCTAAGGAGACCAGACTAATACCTCAATAATTACCACACTTATTTTTATCACCTTTCTTATAAAGTGGCTTAATTAAGGTTTTTCTAAAATCTTTAGGTAAAGATATTTAAGAAAAATATTTAAGAAAACAATATTTTATTAAATATAAGAGCCACCATATTTAAGAAATCATTTACCACCGTATCAGAACCTGGAGCCTTTTTGTTTTTTTTATCCTTTTACTATCGCTAATTCTTCCTCACGAAATAAATCTTCCTTCACATCCAAGGTATCACAAACTTTTTCATTTTCCTCTGTATCTTTTCCTGCAACTCTATCTCGGCTTAGAAAATTCTCAAAATTTTCTGCCCATCCCTCTAATTCTTTCCTTATAGCTAATTGTGGCCCCATTCCTATCTTTCACTGGGCTAAGTCCGAAATGAGTACTCCCTCTCAATTTTTAACATGCCAGTACAAAATTTTACCATTATGCCGTCTAGCTGCATCTTTCAGATCCCCGGCAGTTTTATCCATGGCCTCCACTTCAGCCCTCCTTAGTTCATATTTTAATGCTTTCTCCACTTTCTTTACATTCCTTTTGTTTTCATATGAAATATCACTCAGATAGTTCTTGTACGAGACGTTTCTCCTTTCTATTAAACATAAAGCTTTTTCACTAATATTCTGAGCTGCAGCCAACCTTTAGCTGTAGATACCTTCACCAACTTCACAAACTAGTTTTTTCAAAATTATTCCAACCATCTTCCATAGGGAAATTTACTGTTCAACATCCAGAAGGAGGTGAAAATGTGTTGTTTCTTGAATTTTTTTGTGAAAATACCATGCCAATGTCACTAGCGGCCACTTTTTAGGTGGGCAAGCCTGTATTATAGAAATTGGACCGCATACAATTTACAGTGACTGCTATGCTCATAGACTGAATCTTGTATTGGGTGATTTCATTCAGAACTTGAGATGAATGGCATCTTTCTTCTCCACTCTTCAAGAGCTGTACTGTTTTATTGTGAATAGCAAGACACGCTACCAACTGTTTGTTAATGCTCAAAATGCCACCGGCATAATTGTTCTTCTACTAGAGAAGTCATCTACTAAGATGGGCATACCGAAATAGATCGGTCAACAAAGTACTGAATAGATACAAATGTTTTTTGGCCGTTTTATCAATTACCAGAACATCTCGTGACGGAGAATCGGCAGCTCAGGCCCATGAACTCGCAACCATGCTTTATACATTTGAATTTATATTCATACTCTATCTAGCGGAAAAAATTTTATGCCACGAACTTTGTCTGAGCAGCTGCAGGAGGTGGACCTAGTTTTCTCTAGATCTACTGGTCTTATTGCAGGTACGTGATATAAAATTACAGAAATGCAAACTGACGATGTTTTTTATATAATATTTCATAAAGCAAAAGAATTTTCTTGTGAGTGCAGTCTCACTGAAGACCTTTTGCAAAATTCTCAGAATTCTGATTCTTCATGTAAAAGACCAAAGCGTACACAACAAGTAGCTTCCTGCTTACGTAATTATGCAATAACGTGGACTTTGGGAAAAAGTAATCTTGTTGAAGTGAAAGAATCAACTAAAAATTCTTTAAGAAGGGACCATTTTCTCGTGACAGGAAGATTGTGCTCCAAGTTTGAAAGCAGCTTCATGAATGCTCTTCCACAGTTAGAGTCAATCTCTGCGATACATGTCGATTCGCCGCCCTTTTTCAACACTAGCCAACTAGCTAGTGTAGCAGCGCATTAAAAAGAAGCTTATATTGACACAACTCTGTTGGCCTTGCAAATGGATCTTGTGAGAAGATCTATAGACTCAGTAGCCAATAAGCCAAAAGATTTCTTTGAACTCTGTCTATCACAACGGCTACTAATGAGAGATTCTTTTCTACACTAAGCCTTATTAAAACCTCTTTAAGATCAACTGTGACAGAAGGCTCAGTGATCTGATGTTGATATTTAGTAAAAAGGCTTTAGTGAAATTGTTGGATTTCAATGCTATGGTTTATACTTTCGGAAAAATGAGACCTTGTCCGTTCCCAGTGTTGCAATAAAATTGTAAATTACTTTCCACTTAAGTTCTATCTGTATTCATTAAGCACTTCTTTAAAAATGACTCCTGAAACACAAGGGCCGTTTAATTAGTATAAGAAGCTCTTTTAAAAGTATTAAAGAATTTTAGAGCAATGTATTGTGGAGGCGTAAACCCTCCTAATATACGAAATAATAAACACACAGGCTAGCCACAGCAGTGATTATTCCTATTATGTTGGAAAAGAAAATTAAGTTGTGAATCAAATGATGCATTTCTTTAATTTGTATCTAACCTGTGTCCTACAAATAACAAAGCCTAGGCTATTGTTCAAAGATGCAGCTATACTCTAGACAACATGGTGATCATGAACTAAGATCCCAAATACGAAATTAACATTGTGATTACAAAAGAGTAGCTTTACTTGATTCCTGATTCGGGAATCAAAATATAATTTTGATTCAAAATAAGTTTGATTTAATTTTGACAGGTCCCGATTCAGGACCTGTTTCAAATTTAATTTTCACTTCTGTGAAAATCCATTCATAGGCCAGGTAATGCTCGAAAGCACCTTTGTCACATGCCCCCGCCCCAAGATTTTGCTCTAGATTCGACCCTGATTGAGAAGGTAACATGTTAAGATTATAATTCTTACTTTAGAATATGCAAAAAAAAAAATGTTTGTAACATATTTTTAGGGCACTTCTTCTATGCTTCACCCCCTCTCCTTTATATGGAAATATATAGCCCAAATTATATATTCCATGTCCGTTTTTCTGTTTCTTAATCTTGTCATTATTGATTCAATTTATAGGTCCTGATTCAGGACCTGTGTCAAATTTATTTTTCACTTCTGTGACAATCTATTCAAAGGCCAGGTATTGCTAGAAGGCTATATGTTATAAGTTCTTTTTTTCTGAATTGGCATGATTTTGCAGTATGAACCAATTGTATTAGCCAACAATTGGGGCTATTGAAAAAACTGGCGGATATAGGGGGCCGGGATGGGGCTCCCCAGGATTTTCTGGCACCCTCTTTCCCTGTTTTTCTTTTTTTCGCTTTTTTTAGAATAAATTTGTAAATTTGTTCAATTATTGGCACCTTTGTCAAATGCCCCCCCCCCCCCCAAGATTTTGCTCTAGATTCGGCCCTGATTGAGAAGGTGACAGTTTATTTAGTTGGTCTAATCTCGACCTATTTTCAACTGTTATGATGCCAGCTTCATAAATTTAACCGAGCCATGTTCGAACGTTTTAAAACCAGTTTATGTAATCAACTTTGCTCTAGATTTGCAACAAGATTTTGCTCTAGATTCGGCCCTGATTGAGAAGGTGACAGTTTATTTAGTTGGTCTAATCTCGACCTATTTTCAACTGTTATGATGCCAGCTTCATAAATTTAACCGAGCCATGTTCGAACGTTTTAAAACCAGTTTATGTAATCAACTAATCAATATATAATTAAAAATATATCACATAACAGAATATTCCAGTCCTTGACTGTAAAAAAGGAAGAAAAGCAACCAATGGCACAAAGGAAATTGGGGAATTCAAGGACAAAAAGTAAAAATGCATCATCAGTATATTGAAAAATAATTTTATTTATTATTTCTTGATGGATTAATTTTAATACACGGCCTTCAAAAAACGTGTAAATTATTTTTTGTCTCATGGATTTGTCGGCATTATTTGAAGAGCAAACTGAAATTAAATTAAAAAAATAAAAATAAATAAACTGAAAGAAAGAACCCACATTAACACTAAAAGCGAATAAAGATTATTCCGTATATGAAAGGAGATGCCCCCGCGTCAACGCTTCGTTCTTTACGCTAAATTCTTTTTTGTCACTTTAAAAAGAAGAATTGTGACAAAGAGTCAAACTTTAGCGTAGAGAGCGAGGTGTTAAGGAGGAATCAGTCTCTCATTTAGTTTGGTGCCATCTACTAACAAAAAATACCTAACTGTAAGTTGAGGAATTCCTTTCATTAAAAATCATATTTTCGAAGTTTTTTTTACTTTTAGTTTACACAACTATACATATAGTTGTGTAAGTTACCACTTAACCAATTTAAACAATTAGATTTTTTTCACTGCCCTTGCTACTTAATATAGGGGAACGTTTTGGTGCCTAATTCCCAAGAAATAAGAAATCTGGTTTCCACAATCGTATATTTTCTTCCGAGGTGTGTATCAATAATCGGGAACACATTAGAAATACCTTTCAAATTTGAGTAGAAATGGAATACCATCGTGTGAGATTGTTTGATTGTTTGAAAGATTGTCTGATTATCATCTTTATGGGGTTAAATTAAAAGGGTAAAAATTTAAAGCTCTGTGTTTCCTACTCTTGCAGCACTTCTACAGGATAAAGAAACTAAGAACCTTTGACATTTTTTAAAACAGCACTTGCGTACTCTGCAGCGCTTCTTTTGCGAAACAATTCTAATCTTGTCTCTGTAACTATTTATTTTTTAGAGGTCATATCGGTAAACCACCATTCTTCAACTTTTTTTAGTGTGCCACCTACTCAGAATTTATTTAAAAGTGCATCATTTAAAATGCAAAAAAAGTGCATTTATTTAAAAGTCAAGTGCATCATGGCCCCTTAAAGTAAAATGATTAGAGTTTGTTTGTCTTACCAGTTATCTGTCTTACCAGTGGAGCCTCACTTCCTTGATAGCTTTAGATCGATACATGCTTCGGTACTTGTCTGTTAGCCAGACAACAAGCGAGAAGTGAAGTTTGGTTAATGGTTATAAAATAAAACACAATTTGATGAAAATATAAAAGTTTAGAAACAAATTTGGGATCGTATCGACCCAATGATCCTAGAATATCGGGAGACGGCTCATTCGAATGGAAATTCAAATTTCTAGTGCCTTTTTTAAGTGACCAAAAAAATGGAGGGCAACTGGGCCCCCTCCCACCACACTTTTATTTAAAAATCGTCCGATAAAAATTTTGAGATATCCATTCTGTTCAACATAGTTTAAAGGCCGAATAAATTTACCTTTATCACGAACGGCTCAATCTCCTATCACGTACGGCTCAAACTCCTTTCTCGACGCAGCTCGCCCAGAGCAGTGTTCGGTGGTATGGTCACCTCCTTCACATGTCACGCGACGCCACAGCACGGGTCGCATTTGACTTCAACCCCACCCTACATAGATGGAAACGACCCCACACTACGCCCACACACTAGTTGGAAAGACAAAGCTGATCAATTCCTCACCCAAGCCCACATCCCGGTGGAAGAAGCTGCGATCCTGGCAAGCGATAGGTCAACCTGGAGGCGCTTAGTCTCAACGTTCTCTACGCCGAACCCTCGGCAGGAGCGTTAAGTCAAGTCAAGTAAGTCAAGCCCCCCAACAGCCCCTGGGGAAAGGTTGCTCCTTACTTTCAGGTGAAAAAACTTGTTTTTTTTTAATTTAACCTGGCTAACAAAACAGTATCCATGCTTCTTCATGTTCTAGGTTTTCGCTTTTGAATTTATATTTACATTTGATAAAAACAAAATAGTTAATAAACAAAAGGCTACTCATACGTAAGGGTTCAGTTTTTCTGATCAACTGTGCTGAAATTCGAAATAGGTGCATTAGACAATTATACAAAAGGTATAGTTTTGTAACTGGAAAATACTGCCTGTAGAATGGAATATGCTAAAACCCCGAGAACTTAATTTTAAGGATTTTCTTTCTCCTACCCTTATCCATGTGCCAGGACTAGGTGATTACGATGAAATCATTTGCATATGTACTAAGCCCAAATGCCTGCCTCAGCCTTACGCTAAATAATCATCATTTGCTCATTTTATTTTTCACGCATACAGAATGCCTGTTCCTGTTCCTGTTCCTGTTCCTGTTCCTGTCGTAATTTTCACGGTAGGTTACAAGCAAGTCTTGACTTGTTGACGACGAAGTATCCAAATTCTAGCATTTTTATAGCAGGAGAAGCAAACGAACTAAGTTCTAGTTATATGTGCAAAGATCAGAAGCTTAAGCAAACTATTGATTTCCCTACTACAAAAGGTGGAACCTGTTTGGAAGTTATTTGCTTCAATCTTAAAACTTTTTACAATACTCTGACTACCCTTCCCCCCTCGGTGATAACTATCATTTCATGCTCCAATTGAAACCACTGCTAGTTTTTAGAATAAATTACTCGGTTTCTGAATTTTCGTACCCGCCAATAACAAGTCAAAGTCTTTTTGATTTCGGATCTTGGATTACAAGCTGAGATGATGTTATGTCGTGTGTCAAATCAAAGGTTAGCAAAGGCTAGCAAAGGTTGGCTGTCAAAGCAAAGGTTAGCTTAATTCAAAGGTTAGCTTGTTTCAAACAAAATTAATGATAAGTAACCAAAAATGTTTCCCAGAAGTTACCAAGAAGATATGTTCTTCAAGTAAACCTTACATTAATGAAATAATAAAAGGGCTAATTCATCTGGATTTGCCCTTTTCAAAAAGGGCTAAAACTTTTTTGTCTTGGAAAGAAAGATGATGTTTTAGCCCTCCGTAAACAAATAAAGAAATAAATACGTCGCGCTGCTTCTTGTTATGGTAAGAAAAAATTAAATTGCTTAAAATGGAGCAAACCTGAGCAATTGTTTAAGAGGTCGCTCATGCAAGAACCATGATTTTCTACTAGATAAATCGCCTGAACAGACAGCCAATGAGCTTAATAAACATCTAGCTAACATTGTGCAGGCCTTCCCCCCTCGGAAAACTATCTAATCCCTGAACTAAAAAAGATAATATTCCGAAAATTTTGACGAAGGAAATAATAAAAAAAATACAGAAACTGAAAAAACTAGTATATATCCCTCTGATATCCCAATTGATCCAGTGGCGGATCCAGGGGGTGAGGGGGTCACGCGCCCCCTAGCGTACTCTAAAGTATTGTAATTTACTTAATTAACTCAAGTTTGCGTTAATTAAACTAGCTGCTAACGCAAGTTTATCGGATCAACCTATTTTAACCCCCCTAAAATTTTGTTTATCAGCTCAACCTTTTTTGTGTCTCCCCTTCCCCCAAAAAAAATCCTGGATCCGCCCCTGAATTGATCTAATAAAAGTATTCCCTAATAAACTATCAGCACCCCTTGTTAGTATTAAATAAAAAAACAAGTTTTTTTAACTGAAAGTTTTTTTCTTTACGCTAAAGTTTTTTATTGTTAAAAAAAAATCGAGTTGTGAGAAAGTCAAACTTTAGCGTAAAGAGCGAGGCGTTGAGGAGGGGACAGCCCCTTTCATGTACGGAATAATTTCTGTTCGTTTTATGTTTTAACGTCGTTCCTTACTTTCAGTTAAAATAACTTGTTTTTTTATTTGATTTTTGAACGTTTTTGAATTAATGTAGGTTTTGATTTTGGCTCACCGTACATGAATAATTAAAACAAGATTTGCATATTAATTTTACTTTATTTGGTTAAATGGCTTTCTCGAAACTTGTTTAATTTTAGTTACGAACTTTTTTGTTTGTAATAAATATACCTAACTTACAAATTAACTTACATAACGAACTTTTAAATTGAGAGATTTTTAATACGTATATTAGGGGGTTCGACCCCTAGTCAATACCTTGCTCTTTAAGCTAAAGTTCGAGTTTTGTTCCAATTCTTTAAAAATGACAACTTAATCACAAAGGCCGTTAGTTAGAAAGAATAGCTCTCATAAAAGTACTAAAAAATCTTTGGCTTAAAGAGCGAAGTATTGACTAGGGGGTATACCCAATCATATACGTAATATTTTCTGTTTGTTTTTAGTTTTGATGTTGCTCCTTACTTTCAGTTGAAAAACTTCTTTTTTTTATTTAATTTCTGATCTTTTTCTTTAATAATGATGGAAAATCCGGCGCCCCCTTCATAGCAATGTCCCTTTTCTCATAAAAACTTCCTTGATGGAACGATCCTCCAATATAATCCCCGACCCATCCCCCCACCTACAAGAAAAAATCTCCCCTGAAAACGTCTGTATACTTCCCAATAACCAATACTATAGGTTAACATTGGGTAAAGTTCATAACTTTCAGCCCTCCCCCGGGGACTTCGGGGGATTAATTCATCCTAAAAGACATAGTTATCATATTTTTTTACCATGCTGAACAAAATGGCTATCTCAAAATTTTGATCGGTTTACTTTGGGAAAAAAATGAGCATGGGAGGGGCCTAGTTGCCCTCTATTTTTTTGGTCACTTAAAAAGGGTACTAGAACTTTTAATTTCCGTTCCAATGAGCCCTCCCACGATATTCTAGGACCACTGGGTCGATACGATTACGGTGATCAGATCACCCCTGGGAAAAAAAAGTAACCACGCATCCGTGATCTTTCTTCTGGCAAAAAATGCAAAATTCCACATTTTTGTAGATAGGTGTTTGAAACCTCTACAGTAAGGTTCTCTTATACTCTGAATGTGATGGTGTTATTTACATTAAGGTTCTATAATTTTTAGGGGGTCTTTCCTCCTTTTTTCTAAAATGAGCCAAATTTTTTCAGGCGCGTAACTTTTGATAGGCAAGACTAAACTTAATAAGACTTATATATTTGAAATCAGCATTAAAATCTGATTCTTTTGATGTATCTATTGGTATCAAAAAATTTTTTTAGAGTTTGGTTACCATTGAGCCGGGTCGCTCCTTACTTACAGTTCGTTACCACGAACTGTTAGATTTTTAATAACGTTAGCCTTTCCAGATGTTACCCGTCGCACTGAAAGCTGGGCTGTATTGCTCTAATAAAAAAAAGGGAGGTGTGAACGATTTTACTGGAGTACGACCAATCACCTTGACCCAAGTTTTCAACAATGTACGACGATTTCTTAGCTAAATAATACGGCCGTTCTTTTACACTAAGATCTTGCATATAATATCTCAAACCTTTCTGCAATGATATCCGGTCTTTTAACTCATCTTTGTTCTAAGATCTTGCAGCTCACTGATGTTAGCAAAAAATATGAAGGACGCCATCTTACTGCCAGATAGAATAATGATGAGAGAACTTTGATGATATACTCATCTCATCATTGTTCTCAGACCGCTGGTCAGAGCAGAATGATGAAAAACGTTTGCAAAAGAACGCTATGAGATGTAAGATCTTAGTGCTAAGATTTCACAGTAGAAAGGGGGGTGCCAGTCGTGACAGCACACCATATATGGGCATAGAATACTGACAGGACATAATTTATTCAAGGATTATCGATCGAGTCTAATGGGGGTCAAGGTCAATCGATCTGTTGTGGTTTGGCCACGTGTAATGACACGAGGGGTGATTTACATAATCGATGGGGGACTTATTGGTTCACGAAGGGGGAATTAAGAAACAAACATGGCTTCATTGTTGTTTGGCTAGCCTAACCTGAGAAATTGATTTACATAATCGCTAAGGGAAATTATTTATTCACGAAGGGGGAATTAAGAAACACTAAGGCTTCTTTAATCTTAGGTCTGAGGGATAAACGTTCTTTAGGTCAGAGAGAAAAATTAATATTCTATTTTTAAATAGGGCTTCATTGATCTTTAGTGTCAGGAATTATAAATGACATCACTTGTTATCTCGGAATTATGCGGGAGTCTAAAGAGATAGAAATTCTATTTTTAAATACGGCTTCACTGAGCTTTAAGTCGGAGAGATAAATTGATATTCTAACGAAACCTTAATAGTTTAGCTAGGAAAATTTATGAGATGCAGAGATTAACGTAGGAAAGGGTTTCCTAGAAATTTGAAATGTGAAAGCACAGAGATGCCAAACAAAAGGAACACGCTGAAATTACGTTTAGGGATTATTTGGGCGAAACCGTTTTAGACTGGTTATGGAATTATTTCGGCGAAACAGTTAGAGACATTTTAAAAGATGATTTTAGAAAAGGTTTTAGAAGAGGTTTTGAGTGTGGTCGTTATAGTAAACAAGTTCTATTTGAACAGTGTCGTGAGGTCCTCTACCCCAACCCCAAAGGGTTCCGATCCCCCCACCCCAACCCCGAAGGAAGCGCCCGGTCCTCAAAGGTCCCCCAAGCTCCCAAAGGGCCACCCGGCCCTCAAGGGTCCCCCAGACCCCCGGATCCCAAAGGGCTCCTCCCCCCCTTGACCCCCAAAGGGCCCCTCCCCTCCCTCTCTCTCCCTCTCCTCCCCCTCCTCACCTCCCCTCCCCCTCCCTTCCTCCCCCTTCCCCTCATCCCCCTCCACTTCTCCCCCTCCCCTCCTCCCCCTCCCCTCCCCATTCCCTCCCCCATTTTTTAATATTTTTTTGTGCATTGAGACACAGAAGGACCCCCTCCCCCCGACCCCCCCCCCAGAAAATTATGATTTGGGATTTGTAGTTTGCATTTTGGACTTTTCAGAGCTAGGATTCTTAGTCCCTCATAGGTGTTTGTTGTCTGAAGCCTATAGTTTGGGATGAGTAGTTTGCTATTTCAGGCTTTTCATAGCCAGATTTCTTAGTATTTCGTAGGTGTGTGTTTTCTGAAACCTATGATTTGGTTTGTGTGGATTGCTATTTTTTGACTTTTGTGAGCTGGATTTCATAGCCTTTCGTAGGGATGTGTTGACTGAAACCTATGATTTGGGATGAGTGGTTTGCTTTTTGGACTTTTAAGAGCTGGATTTTTTAGCCGTTCATAGGTGAGTGTTGTCTGAAAACTATGATTTGGGATGGTTAATTTGCTATTTTTGACTTTTCTTAGCTAGGTTTCTTAGCCTTTCATAGGTGTGTGTTGTCAGAAAATCATGATTTGGGAATGTTTAGTTTGCTATTTCAGGCTTTTCTGAGCTAAGGTCTCCTAGTATTTCGGAGGTGAATGTTGTCTGAAACCATTAGTTTGGGATGAGTAGTTTGCTATTTCAGGGTTTTATGAGCTAGGTTTCTTAGCCTTTCATAGGTGTGTGTTGACAATAACTTATGATTTGGGATAGGTTATTTGATATTTCCGACTTTTCATAACACGATTTCTTAGTCTTTCGTTGGTGTGTGGTGTCTGAAACCTATAATTTGGGATGTGTGGTTTGCTTTTTTTTTACTTTTCTGAGCTGGATTTCATAGCCTTTCGTAGGCGTATGCTGACTGAAACCTATGATTTGGGATGGTTAATTTGCTATTTTTGACTCTTCTGAGGTAGATTTCTTAGCCTTTCATAGGTGTGTGCTTTCAGAAAATTATGATTTAGGAGGTGTAGTTTGCTTTTTGGACTTTTCAGACCTAGGATTCTTAGTCACTCATAGGTGTTTATTGTCTGAAACTTCGAGTTTGGGATGAGTAGTTGGCTATTTCAGACTTTTCTGAGCTAGGTTTCTTAGTATCTCTTAGGTGAGTGTTGTCTGAAACCTAGGATTTGGGATATGTAAATTACTATTTCGGGCTTTTCTGAGTTGGATTTCTTAGTCTTTCATAGGTGTGTGGTGTCTGAAACCTATGATTTGGGATGAGTGGTTTGCTTTTTGGACTTTTCTGAGCTGGATTTCTGAGCCTTTCATAGGTGTGTGTTGACTGAAAACTATGATTTGGGATGTGTAGTTTGCTATTTTTGACTTTTCTGAGCTAGGTTTCTTAGTCTTTCATAGGTAAGTGTTGTCAGAAAATTATGATTTGGGATATGTAGTTTGCTATTTCAGGCTTTCCTGAGCTAAGGTTTCCTAGTATTTCGTTGGTGAATGTTGTCTGAAACCAATAGTTTGGGATGAGTAGTTTGCTATTTTTGACCTTTCTGAGCTAGGTTTCTTAGTCTTTCGTTGCTGTGTGTTGACTGAAACCTATGATTTGGGATATGTAGCTTGCTATTTCTGACTTTTCTTAGCTGGATTTATTAGCCTTTCATAGGTGACTGTTGAGTGAAACCTATGATTGAGATGAGTGGTTTGCTATTTTTGTCATTTCTGAGCTAGATTTCTTAGCCTTTAAAAGGTATGTGTTTTCAGAAAATTAAGATTTGGGATGTGTAGTTTGCTATTTGGACTTTTCAGAGCTATGATTCTTAGTCCATCATAGGCGTGTGTTGTCTGAAACTTCTTGTTTGGGATGAGTAGTTTTCTATTTCAGGCTTTTATGAGCTATGGTTTCTTAGTCTTTCATAGGTGAATGTTGTCTGAAACCTATGATTTGGGATATGTTAATTACTATTTCGGGCTTTTCTAAGCTAGATTTCTTAGTCTTTCGTTGGTGTGTGTTGTCTGAGACCTATGATTCGGGATGGGTGGATTGCTACTTTTGACTTTTCTGAGCTGGATTTCTTAGCCTTTCATAGGTGTTTATTGTCTGAAACCTATAGTTTGAGATGACTAGTTTGCTATTTTTGACTTTTCTGAGCTAGGTTTATTAGCCGTTCATAGGTGAGTGTTGTCTGAAACCTATGATTTGGGAATATGTAAATTACTATTTCGGGCTTTTCTGAGTTGGATTTCTTAGTCTTTCATAGGTATGTGTTGTCTGAAACCTATGATTTGGGATGTGTGGTTTGCTATTTTTTTACTTTTCCGAACTGGATTTCTTAGCCGTTCATGGGTGAGTGCTGTCTGAAACATATGATTTAGGATGGTTAAATTTACTAATTCTGGCTTTTACTAGCTAGGTTTCATAGCCTTTCATAGGTGCATGTTGTCAGAAAATTATGATTTGGGATGTGTAGTTTGCTATTTGGACTTTTCAGAGCTAGGATTCTTAGTCAATCATAGGTGTTTGTTGTCTGAAACCAATAGTTTGGGATGAGTAGTTTGCTATTTCAGGCTTTTCGGAGCTAGAAGACAAAGAAATATAAAGTTCAATTCTAAATTTTTCGGTGGGAGATAGAAAAATTAATACCATACTTGTGATTATTTTCACGGAAGATAAAAAGTTCTAGTTCAATTTAAAATTTTCTCAACGGAGTGAAGAAAAGTTCAAGTTCTCTACTGAATTTTACCAAAGAAGACAATTCAATTCTAATTTCTACAGAGAAAATAAAAATCTTCCACTTCAGTTCTTTATTTCACAAAAGACATAAAGAAATTTATAGTAAAATTTGAAATTTTTCGGTGGAAGATAGAAAAAGTAATACAATTCTTGTTAATATATTCCCATAAGATAAAAAGTTATAGTTAAATATTAAATATTCTAAACGAAGTGAAGAAAGCTTCAAGTTCTCATCTGAACTTTACCATAGAACACACCTCATTTCTTATTTCTCCATAAAAAATAAAAATCTTCCACTTCAGTTTTAAGTTCCCCAAAGAAATAAAGAAATTTAAAGTTCCATTCTAAATTTTTAGATGGAAGATAGAAAAAGTAATACTATGACTGAGATTGTTTTCCATGAAGATCAAAAGTTTCACTTTATTTATAATTTTTCTTAAATTCAGTTCTGATTTTTCTCAAAGAGATGAACAATTTAAAGTTCTGGTCCAAATTTTTCATAGAAGATAGAAAAAGTTATACATTGACTGTGAATATTCAACATGAAGATAAGGAACTCCACTTTAATTCTGAGTTTTCTCGAAGAAGTGCAAATTGTTCAAGTTCTCTTCTGAATTTTCTTAAAGAAGAGAAAAAAGTTAACTCAATTCTGAATTTTACCAATGAAAATGGAAAAAACCTTCCACGTCAGTTCTTAATTTCTCAAAGACATGAAAAATTTTAAATTCAGTTCTAAATTTTTCTTTAGAAGATAGGAAAAGTTATACTATGATTGTCATTATTTTCCAGTGAAGATAAAAAGTTTCACTTTAATTCTAATTTTCTTAAGTTCACGACCGATTTTTTGCAAAGAGATGAAAAATTTAAAGCTCTGTTCCAAATTTTTCATAGAAGATAGAAAAAGTTATACATTGATTTGAATATTTGACATGAATATAATGAGCATCACTTTAATTCTGAGTTTTCTCGAAGAAGTGCAAAATCTTCAAGTTCACTTCTGAATTTTCTTAAAGAAGTGAAAAAAGTTAGCTCAATTCTCAATTTTACCAATGAAAATGAAAAAAGCTTCCACTTCAGTTCTTAATTCCTCAAAGACATAAAAAATTCAAAGTTCTCTTCTAATTTTTCCAAGAAAATAAAAAGGCTCCACTTCAGTTCTGGTTTTTTTTCTCAAAGAGATGAAAAATTTAAAGTTCTTTTATAATTTTAAATTAAATTTTAGTTCCTTTGTTTTATGGATTTACCAATTAATTTTTTAAATTAGAAAATGAGTGACTCGTTCTATTATTAAAGACAATCGTTCAAACTCGTTCATCTAACCTTCAAAACAATAGGTAAGGTTAGGTATAAATAAATATTAATAAATAAATAGAAACATTTCTACATGTTTAAGTTAGGTTAGGGTAGGTTAAGTTATCATGAGTGCTCATGATAAGTTAACCTAACCTTTTCCGGCGAGTATGGTTAGGTTAGACTAGATTAAGTTAGGTTAGATTTGGTTAGGTTAGCCTACGTACGCTTCACTTAGATTAGCTTAGGTTAGGTGAGAGACATGCAAAAAGTTAGGTGTATGATTAGGTTAGGTTAGGTTAGATTAAGTTAGGTTAGGCTAGGTTAGTCTACGTACGCGCGCGTACGTAGGCTAACCTACGGAAGAATTGGTAGGCTAACCTCTGGAGAAATTAGAATTGAAGTGTGTTCTTTGGTAAAGTTCAGAGGAGAACTTGAACTTTTCTTCACTTCGTTGAGAAAATTTTAAATTGAACTAGAACTTTTTATCGTCCGGAAAAATATTCACAAGCATGATATTATATTTTCTATCTTCTATCGAAAAATTTAGAATTGAACTTTAAATTTTTTTAGATCTTTTGCGAAATAAAGAACTTAAGTGGAAGATTTTTATTTTCTCTTTAGAAATTATAATTGAATTGTCTTCTTTGGTAAAATTCAGTAGAGAACTTTAACTTTTCTTCACTCCGTTGAGAAAATTTTAAATTGAACTAGAACTTTTTATCTTCCGTGAAAATAATCACAAGTATGGTATTAATTTTTCTATCTCCCACCGAAAAATTTAGAATTGAACTTTATATTTCTTTGTCTTCTAGCTCCGAAAAGCCTGAAATAGCAAACTAATCATCCCAAACTATTGGTTTCAGACAACAAACATCTATGATGGACTAAGAATCCTAGCTCTGAAAAGTCCAAATAGCAAACTACACATCCCAAATCATAATTTTCTGACAACACACACCTATGAAAGGCTAAGAAACCTAGCTAATAAAAGCCGGAAATAACAAATTAACCATCCCAAATCATAAGTTTCAGACAGCACTCACCTATGAACGGCTAAGAAATCCAGCTCGGAAAAGTAAAAAAATAGCAACCCACACATCCCAAATCATAGGTTTCAGACAACACATACCTATGAAAGACTATGAAATCCAACTCAGAAAAGCCCGAAATAGTAATTTACATATTCCCAAATCATAGGTTTCAGACAACACTCACCTATGAACGGCTAAGAAGCCTAGCTCAGAAAAGTCAAAAATAGAAAACTAGTCATCTAAAACTATAGGTTTCAGAAAACAAACACCTATGAAAGGATATGAAATCCAGCTCAGAAAAGTCAAAAGTAGCAATCCACCCATCCCGAATCATAGGTCTCAGACAACACACACCAACGAAAGACTAAGAAATCTAGCTTAGAAAAGCCCGAAATAGTAATTAACATATCCCAAATCATAGGTTTCAGACAACATTCACCTATGAAAGGCTAAGAAAACATAGCTTAGAATAGCCTGAAATAGCAAACTAGTCATCACAAACAAGAAGTTTCAATCAACACACGCAATCGACTTACTAATAAATCGATCTCATAAAAGTCCTGAAATAGCAGACTACATCTTTAGAATATTTTGTTTATTAAAGCACCTGTGAATTTATTTCTCTGAAATATATAACAGAACAGTCATAAATAGAACAACATTCAATTCAATCATATGTGTAAGACAACAAACACTACTGAACGGCTAATAAATCCAGCTCAGAAAAGTCAGAAATAGCAAGCTACATATCCCAAATCATAGGTTTCAGTCAACACACAGCAACGAAAGACTAAAAAACCTAGCTCATAAAGGTCAAAAATAGCAAACTACTCATCCCAAACTATTGGTTTCGGACAACATTCACCAACGAAATACTAGGAAACCTTAGCTCAGGAAAGCCTGAAATAGCAAACTACATATCCCAAATCATAATTTTCTGACAACACTTACCTATGAAAGGCTAAGAAACCTAGCTCAGAAAAGTCAAAATAGCAAACTACACATCCAAAATTTTAGGTTTCAGTCAACACACACCTAGGAAAGGCTCAGAAAACCAGCTCAGAAAAGTCCAAAAAGCAAACCACTCATCCCAAATCATAGGTTTCAGACACCACACACCTATGAAAGACTAAGAAATCCAACTCAGAAAAGCCCGAAATAGTAATTTACATATTACAAATCATAAGTTTCAGACAACATTCACCTACGAAATACTAAGAAACCTTAGCTCAGAAAAGTCTGAAATAGCCAACTACTCATCCCAAACTCGAAGTTTCAGACAACAAACACCTATGAGTGACTAAGAATCCTAGCTCTGAAAAGTCCAAAAAGCAAACTACACCTCCCAAATCATAATTTTCTGACAGCACATACCTATGAAAGGCTAAGAAATCTAGCTCAGAAAAGTCAAAAATAGCAAATTAACCATCCCAAATCATAGGTTTCAGTCAGCATACGACTACGAAAGGCTATGAAATCCAGCTCAGAAAATTAAAAAAAAAGCAAACCACACATCCCCAATCCTAGGTTTCAGACATCACACACCTACAAAAGACTAAGAAATCTGGTTATGAAAAGTCCGAAATATCAAATAACCTATCCCAAATTATAAGTTACTGTCAACACACACCTATGAATGGCTAAGAAACCTAGCTCATAAAACCCTGAAATAGCAAACTACTCATCCCAAACTAATGGTTTCAGACAACATTCACCTATGAAATACTAGGAAACCTTAGCTCAGAAAAGCCTGAAATAGCAAACTACACATCCCAAATCATAATTTTCTGACAACACACACCTATGAAAGGCTAAGAAATCTAGCTCAGAAAAGACAAAAATAGCAAACCACTCATCCCAATCATAGGTTTCAGTCAACACACACCTATGAAAGGCTAATAAATCCAGCTAAGAAAAGTCAGAAATAGCAAGCTACATATCCCAAATCATAGGTTTCAGTCAACACACAGCAACGAAAGACTAAGAAACCTAGCTCAGAAAAGGTCAAAAATAGCAAACTACTCATCCCAAACTATTGGTTTCAGACAACATTCACCAACGAAATACTATGAAACCTTAGCTCAGGAAAGCCTGAAATAGCAAACTACATATCCCAAATCATAATTTTCTGACAACACTTACCTATGAAAGACTAAGAAACCTAGCTCAGAAAAGTCAAAATAGCAAACTACACATCCCAAATCATAGGTTTCAGTCAACACACACCTATGAAAGGCTAAGAAAACCAGCTCAGAAAAGTCCAAAAAGCAAACCACTCATCCCAAATCATAGGTTTCAGACACCACACACCTATGAAAGACTAAGAAATCCAACTCAGAAAAGCCCGAAATAGTAATTTACATATCCCAAATCATAAGTTTCAGACAACATTCGAAAAAGCAACATTGACAACCTTATGAAAGGCTAAGAAACCTAGCTCAGAAAAGTCAAAAATAGCAAATTAACCATCCCAAATCATAGGTTTCAGACAACACTCACCTATGAACGGCTAAGAAATCCGGCTCTGAAAAGTCCAAAAAGCAAACCACTCATCCCAAATCAAAGGTTTCAGTCAACACATCCCTACGAAAGGCTATGAAATCCAGCTCAGAGAAGTCAACAAATAGCAATCCACACAATCCAAATCATAGGTCTCAGACAACACACACCTACGAAAGGCTAAGAAATCTTTATATTAAAGTTAAAAAAACAGAAACACACAACGACAAACACCTATGTATAAGATAATAAAAAGTTACGGAAGGCACTGCAATAAGGATTCGACAAGAATAAAATAACAAACTACTAATTAAAAAATATATGCTTCAGAGACCAATTAGCACTGATGGACTATTAATCATAGCTCGGAAAAGTTCAAAAAGCTAACTACAAATCCCAAATCATAATTTTCTGGGGGGGGGGGTCGGGGGAGGGGGTCCTTCTGTGTCTCAATGCACAAAAAAATATTAAAAAATGGGGGAGGGAATGGGGAGGGGAGGGGAGGAGGGGAGGGGAGGAGTGGAGGGGGATGAGGGGAGGGGGAGGAGGGGAGGGGAGGGGAGGTGAGGATGGGGGAGGAGAGGGAGAGAGAGGGAGGGGAGGGGCCCTTTGGGGGTCAAGGGGGGGAGGAACTCTTTGGGGTCCGGGGGGTCTGGGGGACCCTTGAGGGCCGGGTGGCCCTTTGGGAGCTTGGGGGACCTTTGAGGACCGGGGGCTTCCTTCGGGGTTGTGGTAGGGGGATCGGAACCCTTTGGGGTTGGGGTAGAGGACCTCACGACACTGTTCAAATAGAACTTGTTTACTATAACGACCACACTCAAAACCTCTTCTAAAACCCTTTCTGAAATCATCTTTTAAAACGTCTCTAACTGTTTCGCCGAAATAATTCCATAACCAGTCTAAAACGGTTTCGCCCAAATAATCCCTAAACGTAATTTCAGCGTGTTCCTTTTGTTTGGCATCTCTGTGCTTTCACATTTCAAATTTCTAGGAAACCCTTTCCTACGTTAATCTCTTCATCTCATAAATTTTCCTAGCTAAACTATTAAGGTTTCGTTAGAATATCAATTTATCTCTCCGACTTAAAGCTTAGTGAAGCCGTATTTAAAAATAGAATTTCTATCTCTTTAGACTCCCGCATAATTCCAAGATAACAAGTGATGTCATTTATAATTCCTGACACTGAAGATCAATGAAGCCCTATTTAAAAATAGAATATTAATTTTTCTCTCTGACCTAAAGAACGTTTATCCCTCAGACCTAAGATTAAAGAAGCCTTAGTGTTTCTTAATTTCCCCTTCGTGAATCGTGAATCAATAATTCCCCCTAGCGATTATGTAAATCAATTTCTCAGGTTAGGCTAGCCAAACAACAATGAAGCCATGTTTGTTTCTTAATTCCCCCCTTCGTGAACCAATAATTCCCCCATCGATTATGTAAATCACCCCTCATGTCATTACACGTGGCCAAACAACAACAGATCGATTGACCTTGACCCCCATTAGACTCGATCGATAATCCTTGAATAAATTATGTCCTGTCAGTATTCTATGCCCATATATGGTGTGCTGTCACGACTGGCACCCCCCTTTCTACTTTTCACTTTTAAGCGTTCTTTGGTAACGTGGTAACGTCCCCTCCTCAACGCCTCGCTCGTTACGCTAAAGTTTTTCTCTGTCTCACAAATTTATTTCTTAAAACAATAAAAAACTTTAGCGTTAAGAGCGAGGCGTTGAGGAGGAGACAGCCCCTTTCATATACGGAATAATTTATGTTCTTTTCAAGTTTTAATGTCGCTCCTTACTTTCAGGAAAAAAAAACTTGTTTGTTTAGTTAATTACTGAACGTTTTTGAATTAATTCAGCTTTGATTTTAGCTCACCGTACATGAATAATTCAAACGAAATGTTCGCATATTAATTTTCCTTTTTTTGGCTAATTGGCTTTCTTGAAATTTTGTTCTAACGTAACTTACGAATTAACTTACGTAACGAATTTCTGTATTCGTATGTTTTTATTACGTATATTAGGGAGTTCGCTCCCTAGTCAATACCTCGCTCTTTACGCTAAAGTTCGAATTTTGTTTGAATCACAAATCTCTGAATCACAAAGACCGGTTAATTAGAATAGATAGCTCTTATGAAAGTACTAAAAAACTTTAGCGGAAAGAGCAAGGTATTGACTAGGGGGCGAACAGTCTCATATACGTAATAATCTCTGTTCGTTTTAAGTTTTAATATTGCTCCTTACTCTCAGTTGAAAAAAACTTGTTTTTTTTATTTAATCTTAGCACAAAGATGAGTAAAAGAACAGGCCTAATTAAAGGCAGAAATTCTTGAACGTATTGACATGTTCTCATGACAGCATTCTTAAAAACATTAAAAACCCTAATACTTGGTTGAATCTTTTATTAATTGACCTTAAGAAAGCATTCAACCTAACCACAATATCTTTGTAAATAACTCCTAACGGAGTTTAAAGAGAGTCCTTTTTTAGTTAAAATTGTTGCCTTCTTTTTAAGAAATCGTTCTCAAGTGATTAAATATAAAAATTTTAATCTGATCCCCTTCCTATGTTTTTGGGGTCTTCTAGGAAACCCTGATGGATCCCAATTTATTCTTTATAATGATTAATAGCCTTATGACTGACCACACAGATCAATGGAAGTATGTGGACGATCTGCCTGCACTTGAGGTTTGTCGACAAAATATTAAAATCTAAATTATAACATTACTTGACGATATCACACAGGAACTTTTTCCAACTTTGTTGTTCTTTTATAAGGCCGATACTGGAGTATGCTTGTCCGGTGTGGCATTTCGTTCTTTCTTCAGAGCATATTTATAAGATTTACAGGTCCATATCATTTCATTATCATTATCTACTAGATAAGTTCGATCTAACCACTTTGGCCGCGAAAAGGAATCTCCTGTGCCTCCGATGTTTCGGTACCAAGACCCCGTCTATTCCCCGACTACGTTCCACCATCCCCGAATCCTACCTTCCCGTTCGCAACAAATCGTCCCGAATAAAGTCCCAAACTGTCCCCAAATTGACTCCCGTCCCTGCTAAATATGAAAGATATTTCAAGAGTTCTGTTCGGAGTTTTGTTGAATTGTATAATACCCAGGAAAACTAGTCATTAATTTTTTTTTTATTGTTTAACTAAGTTTTGACCCAATTTATTTTGTACTTTGTACTGACGTGAACATCAGCGATGACAAAATTTATAAATACCTTCTTGATGGGCAGGCAATCAGAACAGGTTAACACTAACATGTGTTAGTGCTATTAGTGACGCGAAATTCAAATTCGGCAAACATGCTTTGATAATAAACTTTAAATTCTAGTCTAGTATAAGCGGCTCATACTAGACTAGACTACTTTCTTTAGAAATCAACAGATTCCTAACGTTGTCTTTAGAAATCTTTGTCTTTAGCACAGCTTTTCTTTTTAGGAAAGAAAGTACAGCTTTCCTTATAAGAAAAGCTGTACTTTTTTTAGGAATCAACAGATTCCTAACGTTGTCCTTAGGTACGCTGTCTTTAGTACAGCTTTCCTTGAAAGGAAAGCTGTACTTTCTTTTCTTAAAATGAAATCTGTACTAAAGACAACGATTCCTTATGACAATGTTAGGAATCTGTTGATTCCTAAAGAAAGTACAGCTTTCCTTATAAGAAAAGCTGTACTTTTTTTAGGAATCAACAGATTCCTAACGTTGTCTTTAGAAATCTTTGTCTTTAGCACAGCTTTTCTTTTTAGGAAAGAAAGTACAGCTTTCCTTATAAGAAAAGCTGTACTTTTTTTAGGAATCAACAGATTCCCAACGTTGTCCTTAGGTACGCTGTCTTTAGTACAGCTTTCCTTGAAAGGAAAGCTGTACTTTCTTTTCTTAAAATGAAATCTGTACTAAAGACAACGATTCCTTATGACAATGTTAGGAATCTGTTGATTCCTAAAGAAAGTACAGCTTTCCTTATAAGAAAAGCTGTACTTTTTTTAGGAATCAACAGATTCCTAACGTTGTCTTTAGAAATCTTTGTCTTTAGCACAGCTTTTCTTTTTAGGAAAGAAAGTACAGCTTTCCTTATAAGAAAAGCTGTACTTTTTTTAGGAATCAACAGATTCCTAACGTTGTCTTTAGAAATCTTTGTCTTTAGCACAGCTTTTCTTTTTAGGAAAGAAAGTACAGCTTTCCTTATAAGAAAAGCTGTTCTTTTTTTAGGAATCAACAGATTCCTAACGTTGTCCTTTGGTACGCTGTCTTTAGTACAGCTTTCCTTAAAAGGAAAGCTGTACTTTCTTGACTTAAAATGAAATCTGTACTAAAGACAACAATTCCTTATGACAATGTTAGGAATCTGTTGATTCCTAAAGAAAGTACAGCTTTCCTTATAAGAAAAGCTGTACTTTCTTTAAAGTACAGGAAAGCTGTACTTTCTATCCTTAAAAGGAAAGATGTACTAAAGACAACGTACCTAAGGACAACGTTAGGAATCTGTTGATTTCTAAAAAAAGTACAGCTTTCCTTAAAAGGAAAACTGTACTTTCTTAAGCTGTTTGGTGCCTAATTTATTGCTGAATTCTTGCTCATGTTTTTATTTTTATTTTTATTTATTTTGCGCCCGCTACTAACAAAAGCTGTTTACAGCACACAAAGGTCTTTATCATTAGAATTGAAGTCTCAATTTTTTTTTCTTTCAAGATTTTGACGGTTGTTTAGTTTTTCACTTAACCAATTTAAACTTCATTTTTCGTAACATTTTTCATTTTTTCTTACTATAAACTTGATTTTTCGGACAATAAACTTCATTTTTCGCACCAAGGATGGTAAAAATTACATTTTTACCGTCTTTGCTGCGTAAAAGAAACAAGAGAACTTTGTAGAGAACTTTTGTGAGATTAATATTTACATAAAAAAAACTTTATTTAAAAAATTTTCCAAAGAACAGCAAAGAGCTACATTAAAAAAAGACGAGCAATAAGTCACAAATTAACTTGTATTTAAAATGACCAGAAATCACAATCGATAAATAAATGCCACCCAAAAAGAACAGAAATTTGAATAGCAAACCTAGAATGAGCAGAAATTACCACATCTGTTTTCAGCAAAATTTTTGAGAAGGCTATGCTATCCAGGCTTCTTAGTTTTCTGGATGTCAAAACATTTTTCCATGATTTACAGTTCAAATTCCGAGCGAATCACTCTACAGAGCATGCGTGCGCATCTCTCTTGAATTTCATTCATTCGGCAATAGATTTTGGTCTTATCCCGGCAGCTTTATTTTTGGATGTTCGTAAAGCTTTTGATTCTTTGACTCATCACATTCTTCTTTGGAAATTATCGCATATTGGTATAAGATCAAATGTTTTCTCTTGGTTTGAATCATATCTTTTTGGTAGACTTATTTCAATTGATCCGCTTTTTCGGAGCCCTTCTGAAGTAGAATATGGCGTCCCCCAGGGATCTGTTCTTGGCCCCGTTTTATTTCTGATTTACGTCAATGATCTGATTTCAGCAGTTAAGAACACCAGTCCTCTAGTATGCTGCAATCTGTGTCATCCGGAAGTTCCTTCGTGTACCAATGCCACTTCTAATGAAGATTGCCTCGTTGCTTTTGCTGACGACAGCACTTTTGGGACTCTAGGGAAGACGGAATGTGATATCAGGTCTAATCTGGTGGCAATATTTGAGAGAGTAGTTTCATGGTTTGAGGCGAATTACTTGGCCTTGAATGTTGCCAAGTCACATTTTCTTTTTTTCTCGAATTGGTGTAACTTTCCCTCAACTGATACAGCTTCAGGTGTCATAAGGCTCCTTGTGTAGACCAAAGAATTGGTTGGTCTGGTTTCTTGGTATCCTGCTTAATGAGAATCTTTCGTTTAGACACCCATATAGCTATGATTAGGGTTAAGATCTCACGGAGTTTTGGTATCATTTGAAAACTCAAACACACATTTTCTGAATCTATTCTGAAGCTTCTTTTTTTATGCCTTGTCCATTCATATGTCTCTTATTGCCCCATAGTATGGATGTCTACTTTTCCTTCTAAACTGTGGTCGCTTTATGTAATTTATAAAAAAAAACGGCGTCAGGTTATTGACACCAACAGTTATTAACCAACACTGCGTCTAAATATAAAGTCTATCTACAATCTTTCTTGTGATTCTTTTGTTTTTCATCAGCTTCATGGCAATCTTCCAAAATCTCTTCTAAAAACTCCTCAGTTTATTTCTGATTCAGCTCCATATAACCTTCGTTCGTCACATAATATCTGCATTCCTCCTACTCCCACTGTGCGGTCAGATTTCAATCCCCTCATCACTTGTCATCAGGTTTGGAACTCCCTGCCTTCTTCAGTACAGAAATGCCACTCCTTTGGCACTTTCAAGAGGATTCTTAAGGACCATTTAATTAAGAATCAAACTGAATAGTTTTTTTTTTTTTTTTTTTTTTTTTTTTTTTTTTTTTTTTTGTGGAGTTGATGTCCCCTGGATGTTTAGTTTTGTTTTATGGTGGTCTTCTCTGCGCTATGACTCCCAGGCCTCAGGTATGGTCTCTTTTTAATTTTATATATTGTTTGGCGATTGATTTCTTTTTTATGGTTGTTTGGATATATTGTATTTTCTTTTTTTTTTCTTCTTCTCATTCCCCTTTGTATCCCTTGCCATGGAGCCTTTCGAGGGGGATTAGGAGTGTTTTGATTGGATTGTATGTATTGATTGGATTATTCAATGTAGGCCTATTTTAATGTTTTTCTATTGATTTAGTGTTTGATTTAAACGGTATGTATTCCCCTCTATTACTGGCCTAGGAGCCTTTGGGGGATTCCATATATTATAGTATATTATACTATACTATATATTATAGTATGCTCTTACTATAGAGATATACTCTATAGTATACTCTATTGCTATTGTAGTAATATAGTATACTATATTACTAAAGGTAAATAGGTATCTGCAAAAATTATTTCAAGTCCTTACGTAGCCTAAACAAAATAAAAGGCTAATTTGTAAGGCTTTCAAAAGTCTGTCACAGGGTATAATATCTACAAGTTTTAGCATACAATATAAATAATTTTAAAGCTCAAGAAAAAAAGAAATATTATCTTGGCAATCGCAAGGTCCTTAGGCAGGACACATAAATGGCAGACTGATTTATAAGGCAACTCATGAATCTTACCAGCCCTCACATAATTAGCTAATAATATCACATTTTAAATTCTGGAAATATATTGGCAAGTATTATTCGAAATCAAGAATAAACGATAATAATGTAACCTAGAGAAATTCAATCATTTCTCCTTAGAGTATGGAGAATTCCAAGCTATGATGCAAATTACTTATTCTAGTCTATATACAAACCAAAAAGTGCTTAACGATGCAAGACATACAAATCAAATTATTTCTTGCCTTTTGGGCCCATCTTCGGTTTATTCATGCAGATAAAAACCAAGATTTTCTTTTTGTTATTTCGAAATTAAAATTTTCAATTTCGTCAGTGTTGCCGCATCGAATCTTGAAAATAAATACGCGAAACTAATTAGTTACATTCGGTAGCACTGTTCGTCTGTAAACATTTAAACATTAAGAGGTTATTAATTCCCAAAGACAACTACACCTTGAAAAGATGGTTACATCTCCTGAAGCTTTTCCATGTGTTTGCTTAGTTTTTGTTGTTTTCTCTTTTTCAATATTTTTTTTTTAATTTGCTACCAACTAGAAGCAAAATTCCCTTAACTGTATTTGGGGGTCATATTCAATAGAAATTGAAGTCTTAATATTTTATTTTTTCCTAATATGATTTTTTATAGGTAACAGAATCAAAAAACCAAATTTCAGTTTCACGGTCCTTGGTTTTTGGAATGCTTCATTAGTCATTAGTCATTAGTCTTTATTAGTTCATTAGTCTATTTCTTCATTTATTATAATTCCTGACTAGTAGACTAATACACCTGAACACTTCATCTTCACCACCCCGCAAACCTAAGATATATGAAAGTTGAAAAGTTTCATTATTTTGCCTTTCTATTACGTTTAGTCCACTAATAAAAATCCAACACCAACACTATTTTCAAAACACCAAAAGCGAAAATAACTTTATCCAAGCAAAATTGCCAAATTGGCTTAGTAATTGCTTGACCAAATGAGTACCAGCTCACATAATTACAACAAACAGAAATAATTCTATCTGTTGAAGACAGAATGTAAACAGAAATTACAAATAATAGTCAGGTCATACCTAAAACAAGCAGAAACTACCATAAAAGAGAACGATATCCCCCTATGTCTTATAAAGGCTAAAGCGTCACTTGCACTTAACTGAAAACACAATATATTTTAAACATTTTCTCTTTCATAACGTTAAAAGATCGAAACAAAAGTTATTTTCTGTAAAGCGCCAATGACACTCGAGCCTTTAGAAGGCTCAGGGGCACTGGCCCTGGTTTTGTTTTCATTCATTCATTCATAAGATTTATTCATAATCAATTAATCATACAAGACAATAGATTGTGCTATTCCCATTCTAACGAAACCTTAATAGTTTAGCTAGGAAAATTTATGAGATGAAGAGATTAACGTAGGAAAGGGTTTCCTAGAAATTTGAAATGTGAAAGCACAGAGATGCCAAACAGAAGGAACACGCTGAAATTACGTTTAGGGATTATTTGGGCGAAACCGTTTTAGACTGGTTATGGAATTATTTCGGCGAAACAGTTAGAGACGTTTTAAAAGATGATTTCAGAAAGGGTTTTAGAAGAGGTTTTGAGTGTGGTCGTTATAGTAAACAAGTTCTATTTGAACAGTGTCGTGAGGTCCTCTACCCCAACCCCAAAGGGTTCCGATCCCCCTACCACAACCCCGAAGGAAGCCCCCGGTCCTCAAAGGTCCCCCAAGCTCCCAAAGGGCCACCCGGCCCTCAAGGGTCCCCCAGACCCCCCGGACCCCAAAGAGCTCCTCCCCCCCCTTGACCCCCAAAGGGCCCCTCCCCTCCCTCTCTCTCCCTCTCCTCCCCCATCCTCACCTCCCCTCCCCCTCCCCTCCTCCCCCTCCCCTCATCCCCCTCCACTCCTCCCCCTCCCCTCCTCCCCTCCCCTCCCCATTCCCTCCCCCATTTTTTAATATTTTTTTGTGCATTGAGACACAGAAGGACCCCCTCCCCCGACCCCCCCCCAGAAAATTATGATTTGGGATTTGTAGTTTGCATTTTGGACTTTTCAGAGCTAGGATTCTTAGTCCCTCATAGGTGTTTGTTGTCTGAAGCCTATAGTTTGGGATGAGTAGTTTGCTATTTCAGGCTTTTCATAGCGAGATTTCTTAGTATTTCGTAGGTGTGTGTTGTCTGAAGCCTATGATTTGGATTGTGTGGGTTGCTATTTTTTGACTTTTCATAGCCAGATTTCTTAGTCTTTCGTAGGTGTGTGTTGTCTGAGACCTATGATTTGGATTGTGTGGATTGCTATTTTTTGACTTTTCTGAGCTGGATTTCATAGCCTTTCGTAGGGATGTGTTGACTGAAACCTATGATTTGGCATGAGTGGTTTGCTTATTGGACTTTTCAGAGCTAGATTTCTTATCCGTTCATAGGTGAGTGTTGTCTGAAACCTATGATTTTGGATGGTTAATTTGCTATTTTTGACTTTTCTAAGCTAGATTTCATAGCCTGTCATAGGTGTGTGTTGTCATAAAATTATGCTTTGGGAATGTTCAATTTGCAATTTCAGACTTTTCTTAGCTAACGTTTCCTAGTATTTAGTAGGTGAATGTTGTCTGAAATCAATAGTTTGGGATGTGTAGTTTGCTATTTCAGGGTTTTCTGAACTAGGTTTCTTAGACTTTCGTAGGTGTGTGTTGACTGAAACTTATGATTTTGGATATGTAATTTGCTATTTAAGACTTTTCATACCCAGATTTCTAAGACTTTAGTAGGTGTGCGGTCTCTGAAACCTATGATTTGGGATGTGTGGGTTGCTATTTTTTGATTTTTCTGAGCTGGATTTCTTAGCTTTTCGTAGGCGTATGCTGACTGAAACCTATGATTTGGGGTGGTTAATTTGCTATTTTTGACTTTTCTGAGCTGGATTTCTTAGCCTTTCGTAGGTATATGCTTTCAGAAAATTATTATTTGGGAGGTGTTGTTTGCTTTTTGGACTATTCAGAGCTGGGATTCTTATATTCTCATAGGCTTTTAATGTCTGAAACTTCGAGTTTGGGATGAGTAGTTGGTTATGTCAAACTTTTCTGAACTAAGGTTTCTTAGTATTTCGTAGGTGAATGTTGTCTGAAACTTATGATTTTGGATATGTAAATTACTATTTCGGGCTTTTCTGAGTTGGATTTCTTAGTCTTTCATAGGTGTGTGGTGTCTGAAACCTATGATTTGGGATGAGTGGTTTGCTTTTGGACTTTTCTGAGCTGGTTTTCTGAGCCTTTCCTAGGTGTGTGTTGACTGAAACCTATGATTTTGGATGTGTAGTTTGCTATTTTGACTTTTCTGAGCTAGGTTTCTTAGCCTTTCATAGGTAAGTGTTGTCAGAAAATTATTATCTGGGATATGTAGTTTGCTATTTCAGGCTTTCCTGATCTAAGGTTTCCTAGTATTTCGTAGGTGAATGTTGTCTGAAACCAATAGTTTGGGATGAGTAGTTTGCTATTTTTGACCTTTCTGATCTAGGTTTCTTAGTCTTTCGTTGCTGTGTGTTGACTGAAACCTATGATTTGGGTTATGTAGTTTGCTATTTTTGACTTTTCTGAGCTGGATTTATTAGCCTTTCCTAGGTGTGTGTTGACTGAAACCTATGATTGGGATGAGTGGTTTGCTATTTTTGTCTTTTCTGAGCTAGATTTCTTAGCCTTTCATAGGTGTGTGTTGTCAGAAAATTATGATTTGGGATGTGTAGTTTGCTATTTCAGGCTTTTCTGAGCTAAGGTTTCCTAGTATTTCGTTGGTGAATGATGTCTGAAACCAATAGTTTGGGATGAGTAGTTTGCTATTTCAGGCTTTTATGAGCTAGGTTTCTTAGCCTTTCATAGGTGTGTGTTGACTGAAACTTATGATTTGGGATATGTAATTTGCTATTTCCGACTTTTCATAACCAGATTTCTTAGTCTTTCGTAGGTGTGTGTTGTCTGAAACCTATGATTTGGGATGTGTGGGTTGCTATTTTTTTACTTTTCTGAGCTGGATTTCTTAGCTTTTCGTAGGCGTATGCTGACTGAAACCTATGATTTGGGATGGTTAATTTGCTATTTTTGACTTGTCTGAGCTAGATTTCTTAGCCTTTCATAGGTGTGTGCTTTCAGAAAATTATGATTTAGGAGGTGTAGTTTGCTTTTTGGACTTTTCAGAGCTAGGATTCTTAGTCACTCATAGGTGTTTATTGTCTGAAACTTTGAGTTTGGGATGAGTAGTTGGCTATGTCAGATTTTTCTGAGCTAAGGTTTCTTAGTATTTCGTAGGTGAATGTTGTCTGAAACTTATGATTTGGGATATGTAAATTACTATTTCGGGCTTTTCTGAGTTAGATTTCTTAGTCTTTCATAGGTGTGTGGTGACTGAAACCTATGATTTGGGATGAGTTGTTTGCTTTTTGGACTTTTCTGAGCTGGTTTTCTGAGCCTTTCCTAGGTGTGTGTTGACTGAAACCTATGATTTTGGATGTGTAGTTTGCTATTTTGACTTTTCTGAGCTAGGTTTCTTAGCCTTTCATAGGTAAGTGTTTTCAGAAAATTATGATTTGGGATATGTAGTTTGCTATTTCAGGCTTTCCTGAGCTAAGGTTTCCTAGTATTTCGTTGGTGAATGTTGTCTGAAACCAATAGTTTGGGATGAGTAGTTTGCTATTTTTGACCTTTATGAGCTAGGTTTTTTAGTCTTTCGTTGCTGTGTGTTGACTGAAACCTATGATTTGGGATATGTAGCTTGCTATTTCTGACTTTTCTTAGCTGGATTTATTAGCCTTTCATAGGTGTGTGTTGACTGAAACCTATGATTTGGGATGTGTAGGTTGCTATTTTTGACTTTTCTGAGCTAGTTTTCTTATCCTTTCATTGGTGTGTGTTGTCAGAAAATTAAGATTCTGGATGTGTAGTTTGCTATTTGAACTTTTCAGAGCTATGATTCATATTCCATCATATGTGTTTGTTGACTGAAACTTCTAGTTTGGGATGAGGAGTTTGCTATTTCAGGCTTTTCTGAGCTAAGGTTTCTTAGTCTTTCATAGGTGAATGTTGTCTGAAACCTATGATTTGGGATATGTTAATTACTATTTCGGGCTTTTCTAAGCTAGATTTCTTAGTCTTTCGTTGGCGTGTGTTGTCTGAAACCTATGATTCGGGATGGGTGGATTGCTACTATTGACTTTTCTGAGCTGGATTTCTTAGCCTTTCATAGGTGATTGTTGTCTGAAACCTATAGTTTGGGATGACTAGTTTGCTATTATTGACTTTTCTGAGCTAGGTTTCTTAGCCGTTCATAGGTGAGTGTTGTCTGAAATCTATGATTTGGGAATATGTGAATCAATATTTCGGGCTTTTCTGAGTTGGATTTCTTTGTCTTTCATAGGTATGTCTTGTCTGAAACCTATGATTTGGGATGTGTGGGTTGCTATTTTTTGACTTTTCCGAGCTGGATTTCTTAGCCGTTCATAGGTGAGTGCTATCTGAAACTTATGATTTGGGGAGGTTAATTTGCTATTTCTGGCTTTTATTAGCTAGGTTTCTGAGCCTGTCGTAGGTGTATGTTGGCAGAAAATTATGACTTAGGGTATGTAGTTTGTCATTTGGACTTTTCAGATCTAGGATTCTTCGTCCGTCATAGGTGTTTGCTGTCTGAAACCAATAGTTTGGGATGAGTAGTTTGCTATTTCAGGCTTTTCGGAGCTAGAAGACAAAGAAATATAAAGTTCAATTCTAAATTTTTCGGTGGGAGATAGAAAAATTAATACCATACGTGTGATTATTTTCACGGAAGATAAAAAGTTCTAGTTCAATTTAAAATTTTCTCAATGAAGTGAAGAAAAGTTCAAGTTCTCTACTGAATTTTACCAAAGAAGACAATTCAATTCTAATTTCTACAGAGAAAATAAAAATCTTCCACTTCAGTTCTTTATTTCACAAAAGACATAAAGAAATTTAAACTTCAATTCTAAATTTTTCTGTGGAAGATAGAAAAAGTAATACCATACTTGTGAATATTTTCCCGTAATATAAAAAGTTCTAGTTCAATTTAAAATTTTCTCAACGAAGTGAGGAAAAGTTCAAGTTCTCTTCTGAACTTTACCAAACAGCACACTTCAATTCTAATTTCTCCAGAGAAAATAAAAATCTTCCACTTCAGTTTTAAGTTCTCCAAAGAAATAAAGAAATTTAAAGTTTTATTCTAAATTTTGAGATGGAAGATAGAAAAAGTAATACTATGACTGCGATTTTTTTCCATGAAGATCAAAAGTTTTACTGTATTTATAATTTTTCTTAAATTCAGTTCTGATTTTTCTCAAAGAGATGAAAAATTTAAAGTTCTGTTCCAAATTTTTCATAGAAGATAGAAAAAGTTATACATTAATTGGGAATATTCAACATGAAGATAAGGAACTCCACTTTAATTCTGAGTTTTCTCGAAGAAGTGCAAATTGTTCAAGTTCTCTTCTGAATTTTCTTAAAGAAGAGAAATAAGTTAACTCAATTCTGAATTTTACCAATGAAAATGAAAAAACCTTCCACTTCAGTTCTTAATTTCTCAAAGACATAAAAAATTTAAAGTTCAGTTCTAAATTTTTCTTTAGAAGATAGGAAAAGTTATACTATGATTGTGATTATTTTCCAGTGAAGATAAAAAGTTTCACTTTAATTCTAATTTTCTTAAGTTCACTACCGATTTTTTGCAAAGAGATGAAAAATTTAAAGTTCTGTTCCTAATTTTTCATAGAAGATAGAAAAAGTTATACATTGATTTGAATATTTGACATGAAGATAAGGAGCATCACTTTAATTCTGAGTTTTCTCGAAGAAGTGCAAAATCTTCAAGTTCACTTCTGAATTTTCTTAAAGAAGAGAAAAAAGTTAGCTCAATTCTGAGTTTTACCAATACAAATGAAAAAAGCTTCCACTTCAGTTCTAAATTCCGCAAAGACATAAAAAATTCAGTTCTCTTCTAATTTTTCCAAGAAAATAAAAAGGCTCCACTTCAGTTCAGGTTTTTTTTCTCAAAGAGATGAAAAATTTAAAGTTCTTTTCTAATTTTAAATTAAATTTTAGCTCCTTTGTCTTATGGATTTAACCATCAAATTTTTAAATTAGAAAATGAGTGACTCGTTCTATTATTAAAGACAATCGTTCAAACTCGTTCATCTAACCTTCAAAACAATAGGTAAGGTTAGGTATAAATAAATATTAATAAATAAATAGAAACATTTCTACATGTTTAAGTTAGGTTAGGGTAGGTTAACTTATCATGAGTGCTCATGATAAGTTAACCTAACCTTTTCCGGCGAGTATGGTTAGGTTAGGTTAGACTAGATTAAGTTAGGTTAGATTTGGTTAGGTTAGCCTACGTACGCTTCACTTAGGTTAGCTTAGGTTAGGTGAGAGACATGCAAAAAGTTAGGTGTTTGATTAGGTTAGGTTAGGTTAGATTAAGTTAGGTTAGGATAGGTTAGCCGACGTCCGCGCGCGTACGTAGGCTAACCTAGCCTAACCTAACTTAATCTAACCTAACCTAACCTAATCATACACCTAACTTTTTTCCTGTCTCTCACCTAACCTAAGCTAACCTAAGTGAATCGTACATCGGCTAACCTAACCTAATCTAACCTAACTTAATCTAGTCTAACCTAACCTAACCATACTCGCTGGAAAAGGTTAGGTTAACTTATCATGAGCACTCATGATAAGTTAACCTAACCTAACCTAACTTAAACATGTAGAAATGTTTCTATTTATTTATTAATATTTATTTATATCTAACCTAACCTATTGTTTTGAAGGTTAGATAAACGAGTTTGAACGATTGTCTTTAATAATAGAACGAGTCACTCATTTTCTAATTTAAAAATTTGATGGGTAAATCCATAAAACAAAGGAGCCAAAATTTAATTTAAAATTAGAAAAGAACTTTAAATTTTTCATATCTTTGAAAGAAAAAAACCAGAACTGAAGTGGAGCCTTTTTATTTTCTTGGAAAAATTAGTAGAGAACTTTGAATTTTTTATTTTTTTGAGGAATTAAGAACTGAAGTGGAAGCTTTTTTAATTTGCATTGGTAAAACTCAGAATTGAGCTAAATTTTTTCACTTATTTAAGAAAATTAAGAAGAGAACTTGAAGGTTTTGCACTTCTTCGAAAAAAGTCAGAATTAAAGTGATTGTCCTTATTTTCATGTCGAATATTCAATTGAAAGTACAAATGTTTCTATCTTCTATGAGAAATTTGGAACAGAACTTTAAATTTTTCATCTCTTTCTAAAAAATCGGTAATGCACTTAAGAAAATTAGAATTAAAGTGAAAATTTTTATCTTCAATGGAAAATAATTACAGTCATAGTATAACTTTTCCTATCTTCTACAGAAAAATTTAGAACTGAACTTTAAATTTGTTATGTCTTTGAGAAATTAGGAACTGAGGTGGAACGTTTTTTCATTTTCATTGGTAAAATTCAGAATTGAGTTAACTTTTTCTATTCTTTAAGAAAATTCAGAAGAGAACTTGAACAATTTGCACTTCTTCGAAAAAACTCAGAATTAAAGTGGAGTTTCTTATCTTCATGTTGAATATTCACGATTAATGTGTAACTTTTTCTATCTTCTATGAAAAATTTGGAATAGAACTTCAAATTTTTCATCTCTTTGAGAAAAATCAGAACTGAATTTAATAAAAATTATAAATAAAGTGAAACTTTTGATCTTCATGGAAAAAAATCACAGTCATAGTATTACTTTTTCTATCTTCCATCTAAAAATTTAGAATAGAACTTTAAATTTCTTTATTTCTTTGCGGAACTTAAAACTGGAGTGGAAGATTTTTATTTGTCTCTGGAGAAATTAGAATTGAAGTGTGTTCTTTGGTAAAGTTCAGAGGAGAACTTGAACTTTTCTTCACTTCGTTGAGAAAATTTTAAATTGAACTAGAACTTTTTTCGCCCGGGAAAAAATTTTCACAATCATGGTTTTACTTTTTCTACCTTCCACCGAAAAATTTCGAATTGAACTTTAGATTTTTATATGTCTCTTGCCAAATAAAGAACTGAAGTGGAAGATTTTCATTTTATCTTTATAAGTTAGAATTGAATTGTCTTCTTTGGTAAAATTCAGTAGAGAACTTGAACTTTTCTTCACTTCATTGAGAAAATTTTAAATTGAACTAGAACTTTTTATCTTCCGTGAAAATAATCACAAGTATGGTATTAATTTTTCTATCTCCCACCGAAAAATTTAGAATTGAACTTTATATTTCTTTGTCTTCTAGCTCCGAAAAGCCTGAAATAGCAAACTACTCATCCCAAACTATTGGTTTCAGACAACAAACACCTATGATGGACTAAGAATCCTAGCTCTGAAAAGTCCAAATAGCAAACTACAAATCCCAAATCATAATTTTCTGACAACATACACCTATGAAAGGCTAAGTAAACCTAGCTAATAAAAGCCGGAAATAGCAGAATTAACCATCCCAAATCATAAGTTTCAGACAGCACTCACCTATGAACGGCTAAGAAATCCAGCTCTGGAAAAGTAAAAAAATAGCAACTCCACACATCCCAAATCATAGGTTTCAGACAACACATACCTATGAAAGACTAAGAAATCCAACTCAGAAAAGCCCGAAATAGTAATTTACATATTCCCAAATCATAGGTTTCAGACAACACTCACCTATGAACGGCTAATAAACCTAGCTCAGAAAAGTCAAAAATAGAAAACTAGTCATCTAAAACTATAGGTTTCAGACAACAAACACCTATGAAAGGATAAGAAATCCAGCTCAGAAAAGTCAAAAGTAGCAATCCACCCATCCCGAATCATAGGTCTCAGACAACACACACCAACGAAAGACTAAGAAATCTAGCTTAGAAAAGCCCGAAATAGTAATTAACATATCCCAAATCATAGGTTTCAGACAACATTCACCTATGAAAGACTAAGAAACCATAGCTCAGAAAAGCCTGAAATAGCAAACTACTCATCCCAAACAAGAAGTTTCAGACAACAAACGCCTATGATGGACTAAGAATCATAGCTCAGAAAAGTCCAAAAAGCAAACCACACATCCCAAATCTTAATTTTCTGAAAACACATACCTTTGAAAGGCTAAAGAAATCTAGCTCAGAAATGACAAAAATAGCAAACCACTCATCCCAATCATAGGTTTCAGTCAACACACCCCTATGAAAGGCTAATAAATCCAGCTAAGAAAAGTCAGAAATAGCAAGCTACATATCCCAAATCATAGGTTTCAGTCAACACACAGCAACGAAAGACTAAAAAACCTAGCTCATAAAGGTCAAAAATAGCAAACTACTCATCCCAAACTATTGGTTTCAGACAACGTTCACCTACGAAATACTAGGAAACCTTAGCTCAGGAAAGCCTGAAATAGCAAACTACATATCCCAAATCATAATTTTCTGACAACACTTACCTATGAAAGGCTAAGAAACCTAGCTCAGAAAAGTCAAAAATAGCAAACTACACATCCCAAATCATAGGTTTCAGTCAACACACACCTAGGAAAGGCTCAGAAATCCAGCTCAGAAAAGTCCGAAAAGCAAACCACTCATCCCAAATCATAGGTTTCAGACACCACACACCTATAAAAGACTAAGAAATCCAGCTCAGAAAAGCCCGAAATAGTAATTTACATATCCCAAATCATAAGTTTCAGACAACATTCACCTACGAAATACTAAGAAACCTTAGCTCAGAAAAGTCTGAAATAGCCAACTACTCATCCCAAACTCAGAAGTTTCAGACAACAAACATCTTTGAGTGACTAAGAATCCTAGCTCAGAAAAGTCTGAAATAGCCAACTACACCTCCCAAATCATAATTTTCTGAAAGCACACACCTATGAAAGGCTAAGAAATCTAGCTCAGAAAAGTCAAAAATAGCAAATTAACCATCCCAAATCACAGGTTTCAGTCAACATACGCCTACGAAAGGCTAAGAAATCCAGCTCAGAAAAGTCAAAAAATAGCAACCCACACATCCCAAATCATAGGTTTCAGACACCACACACCTACGAAAGACTAAGAAATCTAGGTTATGAAAAGTCGGAAATAGCAAATTACATATCCCAAATCATAAGTTTCAGTCAACACACACCTACGAAAGGCTAAGAAACCTAGCTCATAAAAGCCTGAAATAGCAAACTACTCATCCCAAACTAGATGGTTTCAGACAACATTCACCTACGAAATACTAGGAAACCTTAGCTCAGAAAAGCCTGAAATAGCAAACTACACATCCCAAATCATAATTTTCTGAAAACACACACCTATGAACGGCTAAGAAATCTAGCTCAGAAAAGACAAAAATAGCAAACCACACATCCCAATCATAGGTTTCAGTCAACACACACCTAGGAAAGGCTAATAAATCCAGCTCAGAAAAGTCAGAAATAGCAAGCTACATATCCCAAATCATAGGTTTCAGTCAACACACAGCAACGAAAGACTAAGAAACCTAGCTCAGAAAGGTCAAAAATAGCAAACTACTCATCCCAAACTATTGGTTTCAGACAACATTCTCCTACGAAATAGTAGGAAACCTTAGATCAGAAAAGCCTGAAATAGCAAACTACATATCCCAAATCATAATTTTCTGACAACACTTACCTATGAAAGGCTAAGAAACCTAGCTCAGAAAAGTCAAAATAGCAAACTACACATCCCAAATCATAGGTTTCAGTCAACACACACCTAGGAAAGGCTCAGAAATCCAGCTCAGAAAAGTCCAAAAAGCAAACCACTCATCCCAAATCATAGGTTTCAGTCAACACACACCTATAAAAGACTAAGAAATCCAACTCAGAAAAGCCCGAAATAGTAATTTATATATCCCAAATCATAAGTTTCAGAGAACATTCACCTACGAAATACTAAGAAACCTTAGCTCAGAAAAGTCTGAAATAGCCAATTACTCATCCAAAAATCGAAGTTTCAGACAATACACACCTATTCATGAATATGAATCCTAGCTCTGAAAAGTCCAAAAAGCAGACAACACCTCCCAAATAATAATATTCAGAAAGCATATACCTATGAAAGGCTAAGAAATCTAGCTCAGAAAAGTTAGAAATAGAAAATTAACCATCCCAAATCATAGGTTTCAGTCAGCATACGCCTACGAAAAGCTAAGAAATCCAGCTCAGAAAAATCAAAAAATAGCAACCCACACATCCCAAATCATAGGTTTCAGACAACACACACCTACGAAAGACTAAGAAATCCGGTTATGAAAAGTCGGAAATAGCAAATTACATATCCCAAATCATAAGTTTCAGTCAACACACACATAAGAAAGGCTAAGAAACCTAGTTCATAAAAGCCTGAAATAGCAAACTACTCATCCCAAACTAATGGTTTCAGACAACATTCACCTACTAAATACTAGGAAACCTTAGCTCAGAAAAGCCTGAAATAGCAAATTACAAATCCCAAATCATAATTTTCTGACAACACACACCTATGAAAGGCTAAGAAACCTAGCCCAGAAAAGTCAAAAATAGCAAATTAACCATCCCAAATCATAGGTTTCAGACAACACTCACCTATGAACGGCTAAGAAATCCAGCTCTGAAAAGTCAAAAAAGCAAACCACTCATCCCAAATCAAAGGTTTCAGTCAACACATCCCTACGAAAGGCAATGAAATCCAGCTCAGAAAAGTCAAAAAATAGCAATCCACACAATCCAAATCATAGGTCTCAGACAACACACACCTACGAAAGACTAAGAAATCTGGCTATGAAAAGTCAAAAAATAGCAACCCACACAATCCAAAACCTAGGTTTCAGACAACACACACCTACGAAATACTAAGAAATCTTGCTATGAAAAGCCTGAAATAGCAAACTACTCATCCCAAACTATAGGCTTCAGACAACAAACACCTATGAGGGACTAAGAATCCTAGCTCTGAAAAGTCCAAAATGCAAACTACAAATCCCAAATCATAATTTTCTGGGGGGGGGGGTCGGGGGGAGGGGGTCCTTCTGTGTCTCAATGCACAAAAAAATATTAAAAAATGGGGGAGGGAATGGGGAGGGGAGGGGAGGAGGGGAGGGGGAGGAGTGGAGGGGGATGAGGGGAGGGGGAGGAGGGGAGGGGGAGGGGAGGTGAGGATGGGGGAGGAGAGGGAGAGAGAGGGAGGGGAGGGGCCCTTTGGGGGTCAAGGGGGGGAGGAGCCCTTTGGGGTCCGGGGGGTCTGGGGGACCCTTGAGGGCCGGGTGGCCCTTTGGGAGCTTGGGGGACCTTTGAGGACCGGGGGCTTCCTTCGGGGTTGTGGTAGGGGGATCGGAACCCTTTGGGGTTGGGGTAGAGGACCTCACGACACTGTTCAAATAGAACTTGTTTACTATAACGACCACACTCAAAACCTCTTCTAAAACCCTTTCTGAAATCATCTTTTAAAACGTCTCTAACTGTTTCGCCGAAATAATTCCATAACCAGTCTAAAACGGTTTCGCCCAAATAATCCCTAAACGTAATTTCAGCGTGTTCCTTTTGTTTGGCATCTCTGTGCTTTCACATTTCAAATTTCTAGGAAACCCTTTCCTACGTTAATCTCTTCATCTCATAAATTTTCCTAGGTAAACTATTAAGGTTTCGTTAGAATATCAATTTATCTCTCCGACTTAAAGCTCAGTGAAGCCGTATTTAAAAATAGAATTTCTATCTCTTTAGACTCCCGCATAATTCCAAGATAACAAGTGATGTCATTTATAATTCCTGACACTGAAGATCAATGAAGCCCTATTTAAAAATAGAATATTAATTTTTCTCTCTGACCTAAAGAACGTTTATCCCTCAGACCTAAGATTAAAGGAGCCTTAGTGTTTCTTAATTTCACCTTCGTGAATCGTGAATCAATAATTCCCCCTAGCGATTATGTAAATCAAGTTCTCAGGTTAGGTTAGCCAAACAACAATGAAGCCATGTTTGTTTCTTAATTCCCCCTTCGTGAACCAATAATTCCCCCATCGATTATGTAAATCACCCCTCATGTCATTACACGTGACCAAACGACAACAGATCGATTGACCTTGACCCCCATTAGACTCGATCGATAATCCTTGAATAAATTATGTCCTGTCAGTATTCTATGCCCATATTTGGTATGCTGTCACGACTGGCACCCCCCTTTCTACTTTTCACTTTTAAGCGTTCTTTGGTAACGTGGTAACGTCCCCTCCTCAACGCCTCGCTCTTTACGCTAATGTTTGTCTCTGTCTCACAACTTTATTTCTTAAAACAATAAAAAACTTTAGCGTTAAGAGCGAGGCGTTGAGGAGGAGACAGCCCCTTTCATATACGGAATAATTTATGTTCTTTTCAAGTTTTAATGTCGCTCCTTACTTTCAGGAAAAAAAAACTTGTTTGTTTAGTTAATTACTGAACGTTTTTGAATTAATTCAGCTTTGATTTTAGCTCACCGTACATGAATAATTCAAACGAAATGTTCGCATATTAATTTTCCTTTTTTTGGCTAATTAGCTTTCTTGAAATTTTGTTCTAACGTAACTTACGAATTAACTTATGTAACGAATTTCTGTATTCGTATGTTTTTATTACGTGTATTAGGGAGTTCACTCCCTAGTCAATAATTCGCTCTTTACGCTAAAGTTCGAATTTTGTTTGAATCACAAACCTCTGAATCACAAAGACCGGTTAATTAGAATAGATAGCTCTTTTGAAAGTACTTAAAAAACTTTAGCGGAAAGAGCAAGGTATTGACTAGGGGGCGAACAGTCTCATATACGTAATAATCTCTGTTCGTTTTAAGTTTTAATGTTGCTCCTTACTCTCAGTTGAAAAAAACTTGTTTTTTTTATTTAATCTTAGCACAAAGATGAGTAAAAGAACAGGCCTAATTAAAGGCAGAAATTCTTGAACGTATTGACATGTTCTCATGACAGCATTCTTAAAAACATTAAAAACCCTAATACTTGGTTGAATCTTTTATTAATTGACCTTAAGAAAGCATTCAACCTAACCACAATATCTTTGTAAATAACTCCTAACGGAGTTTAAAGAGAGTCCTTTTTTAGTTAAAATTGTTGCCTTCTTTTTAAGAAATCGTTCTCAAGTGATTAAATATAAAAATTTTAATCTGATCCCCTTCCTATGTTTTTGGGGTCTTCTAGGAAACCCTGATGGATCCCAATTTATTCTTTATAATGATTAATAGCCTTATGACTGACCACACAGATCAATGGAAGTATGTGGACGATCTGCCTGCACTTGAGGTTTGTCGACAAAATATTAAAATCTAAATTATAACATTACTTGACGATATCACGCAGGAACTTTTTTCAACTTTGTTGTTCTTTTATAAGGCCGATACTGGAGTATGCTTGTCCGGTGTGGCATTTCGTTCTTTCTTCAGAGCATATTTATAAGATTTACAGGTCCATATCATTTCATTATCATTATCTACTAGATAAGTTCGATCTAACCACTTTGGCCGCGAGAAGGAATCTCCTGTGCCTCCGTTTTGGTACCAAGACCCCGTCTATTCCCCGACTACGTTCCACCATCCCCGAATCCTACCTTCCCGTTCGCAACAAATCGTCCCGAATAAAGTCCCAAACTGTCCCCAAATTGACTCCCGTCCCTGCTAAATATGAAAGATATTTCAAGAGTTCTGTTCGGAGTTTTGTTGAATTGTATAATACCCAGGAAAACTAGTCATTAATTTTTTTTTTATTGTTTAACTAAGTTTTGACCCAATTTATTTTGTACTTTGTACTGACGTGAACATCAGCGATGACAAAATTTATAAATACCTTCTTGATGGGCAGGCAATCAGAACAGGTTAACACTAACATGTGTTAGTGCTATTAGTGACGCGAAATTCAAATTCGGCAAACATGCTTTGATAATAAACTTTAAATTCTAGTCTAGTATAAGCGGCTCATACTAGACTAGACTACTTTCTTTAGAAATCAACAGATTCCTAACGTTGTCTTTAGAAATCTTTGTCTTTAGCACAGCTTTTCTTTTTAGGAAAGAAAGTACAGCTTTCCTTATAAGAAAAGCTGTACTTTTTTTAGGAATCAACAGATTCCTAACGTTGTCCTTAGGTACGCTGTCTTTAGTACAGCTTTCCTTGAAAGGAAAGCTGTACTTTCTTTTCTTAAAATGAAATCTGTACTAAAGACAACGATTCCTTATGACAATGTTAGGAATCTGTTGATTCCTAAAGAAAGTACAGCTTTCCTTATAAGAAAAGCTGTACTTTTTTAGGAATCAACAGATTCCTAACGTTGTCTTTAGAAATCTTTGTCTTTAGCACAGCTTTTCTTTTTAGGAAAGAAAGTACAGCTTTCCTTATAAGAAAAGCTGTACTTTTTTTAGGAATCAACAGATTCCTAACGTTGTCCTTAGGTACGCTGTCTTTAGTACAGCTTTCCTTGAAAGGAAAGCTGTACTTTCTTTTCTTAAAATGAAATCTGTACTAAAGACAACGATTCCTTATGACAATGTTAGGAATCTGTTGATTCCTAAAGAAAGTACAGCTTTCCTTATAAGAAAAGCTGTACTTTTTTAGGAATCAACAGATTCCTAACGTTGTCTTTAGAAATCTTTGTCTTTAGCACAGCTTATCTTTTTAGGAAAGAAAGTACAGCTTTCCTTATAAGAAAAGCTGTACTTTTTTTAGGAATCAACAGATTCCTAACGTTGTCTTTAGAAATCTTTGTCTTTAGCACAGCTTTTCTTTTTAGGAAAGAAAGTACAGCTTTCCTTATAAGAAAAGCTGTTCTTTTTTTAGGAATCAACAGATTCCTAACGTTGTCCTTAGGTACGCTGTCTTTAGTACAGCTTTCCTTAAAAGGAAAGCTGTACTTTCTTGACTTAAAATGAAATCTGTACTAAAGACAACAATTCCTTATGACAATGTTAGGAATCTGTTGATTCCTAAAGAAAGTACAGCTTTCCTTATAAGAAAAGCTGTACTTTCTTTAAAGTACAGGAAAGCTGTACTTTCTATCCTTAAAAGGAAAGATGTACTAAAGACAACGTACCTAAGGACAACGTTAGGAATCTGTTGATTTCTAAAAAAAGTACAGCTTTCCTTAAAAGGAAAACTGTACTTTCTTAAGCTGTTTGGTGCCTAATTTATTGCTGAATTCTTGCTCATGTTTTTATTTTTATTTTTATTTATTTTGCGCCCGCTACTAACAAAAGCTGTTTACAGCACACAAAGGTCTTTATCATTAGAATTGAAGTCTCAATTTTTTTTTCTTTCAAGATTTTGACGGTTGTTTAGTTTTTCACTTAACCAATTTAAACTTCATTTTTCGTAACATTTTTCATTTTTTCTTACTATAAACTTGATTTTTCGGACAATAAACTTCATTTTTCGCACCAAGGATGGTAAAAATTACATTTTTACCGTCTTTGCTGCGTAAAAGAAACAAGAGAACTTTGTAGAGAACTTTTGTGAGATTAATATTTACATAAAAAAAACTTTATTTAAAAAATTTTCCAAAGAACAGCAAAGAGCTACATTAAAAAAAGACGAGCAATAAGTCACAAATTAACTTGTATTTAAAATGACCAGAAATCACAATCGATAAATAAATGCCACCCAAAAAGAACAGAAATTTGAATAGCAAACCTAGAATGAGCAGAAATTACCACATCTGTTTTCAGCAAAATTTTTGAGAAGGCTATGCTATCCAGGCTTCTTAGTTTTCTGGATGTCAAAACATTTTTCCATGATTTACAGTTCAAATTCCGAGCGAATCACTCTACAGAGCATGCTTGCACATCTCTCTTGAATTTCATTCATTCGGCAATAGATTTTGGTCTTATCCCGGCAGCTTTATTTTTGGATGTTCGTAAAGCTTTTGATTCTTCGACTCATCAGATTCTTCTTTGGAAATTATCGCATATTGGTATAAGATCAAATGTTTTCTCTTGGTTTGAATCATATCTTTTTGGTAGACTTATTTCAATTGATCCGCTTTTTCGGAGCCCTTCTGAAGTAGAATATGGCGTCCCCCAGGGATCTGTTCTTGGCCCCGTTTTATTTCTGATTTACGTCAATGATCTGATTTCAGCAGTTAAGAACACCAGTCCTCTAGTATGCTGCAATCTGTGTCATCCGGAAGTTCCTTCGTGTACCAATGCCACTTCTAATGAAGATTGCCTCGTTGCTTTTGCTGACGACAGCACTTTTGGGACTCTAGGGAAGATGGAATGTGATATCAGGTCTAATCTGGTGGCAATATTTGAGAGAGTAGTTTCATGGTTTGAGGTGAATTACTTGGCCTTGAATGTTGCCAAGTCACATTTTCTTTTTTTCTCGAATTGGTGTAACTTTCCCTCAACTGATACAGCTTCAGGTGTCATAAGGCTCCTTGTGTAGACCAAAGAATTGGTTGGTCTGGTTTCTTGGTATCCTGCTTGATGAGAATCTTTCGTTTAGACACCATATAGCTTTGATTAGGGTTAAGATCTCACGGAGTTTGGGTGTCATTCGAAAACTCAAACACACCTTTCCTGGATCTATTCTGAAGCTTCTTTTTTTCTGCCTTGTCCATTCATATGTCTCTTATTGCCCCATAGTATGGATGTCTACTTTTCCTTCTACACTGTGGTCGCTTTATGTCATGTACACAAAAAAACGGCCTCTGGTTATTGACACCAACTGTTCTTAACCCAGACTGCGTCTAAATATACAGTCTATCTACATTCTTTGTTGTGCTTCTTTTGTTTTTCATCAGCTTCATGGCAATCTTCCAAAATCTCTTCTAAAAACTCCTCAGTTTATTTCTGATTCAGCTCCATATAACCTTCGTTCGTCACATAATATCTGCACTCCTCCTACTCCCACTGTGCGGTCAGATTTCAATCCCCTCATCACTTGTCATCAGGTTTGGAACTCCCTGCCTTCTTCAGTACAAAAATGCCACTCGTTTGGCACTTTCAAGAGGATTCTTAAGGACCATTTAATTAAGAATCAAACAGAATAGTTTTTTTTTTTTTTTTTTTTTTTTTTTTTTTTTTTTTTTTTTGTGGAGTTGATGTTCCCTGAATGTTTAGTTTTGTTTTATGGTGGTCTTCTCTGCGCTATGACTCCCAGGCCTCATGTATGGTCTCTTTTTAATTTTATATATTGTTTGGCGATTGATTTCTTTTTTATGGTTGTTTGGATATATTGTATTTTCTTTTTTTTTTCTTCTCATTCCCCCTGGTATCCCTGGCCATGGAGCCTTTCGAGGGGGATTAAGAGTGTTGTGATTGAATTGTATGTATTGATTGGATTATTCAATGTAGGCCTATTTTAATGTTTTTCTATTGATTTAGTGTTTGATTTAAACGGTATGTATTCCCCTCTATTACAGGCCTAGGAGCCTTTGGGGGAATAGCACAATCTATTGTCTTGTATGATTAATTGATTATGAATAAATCTTATGAATGAATGAATGAAAACAAAACCAGGGCCAGTGCCCCTGAGCCTTCTAAAGGCTCGAGTGTCATTGGCGCTTTACAGAAAATAACTTTTGTTTCGATCTTTTAACGTTATGAAAGAGAAAATGTTTAAAATATATTGTGTTTTCAGTTAAGTGCAAGTGACGCTTTAGCCTTTATAAGACATAGGGGGATATCGTTCTCTTTTATGGTAGTTTCTGCTTGTTTTAGGTATGACCTGACTATTATTTGTAATTTCTGTTTACATTCTGTCTTCAACAGATAGAATTATTTCTGTTTGTTGTAATTATGTGAGCTGGTACTCATTTGGTCAAGCAATTACTAAGCCAATTTGGCAATTTTGCTTGGATAAAGTTATTTTCGCTTTTGGTGTTTTGAAAATAGTGTTGGTGTTGGATTTTTATTAGTTGACTAAACGTAATAGAAAGGCAAAATAATGAAACTTTTCAACTTTCATATATCTTAGGTTTGCGGGGTGGTGAAGATGAAGTGTTCAGGTGTATTAGTCTACTAGTCGGGAATTATAATAAATGAAGAAATAGACTAATGAACTAATAAAGACTAATGACTAATGACTAATGAAGCATTCCAAAAACCAAGGACCGTGAAACTGAAATTTGGTTTTTTGATTCTGTTACCTATAAAAAATCATATTAGGAAAAAATAAAATATTAAGACTTCAATTTCTATTGAATATGACCCCCAAATACAGTTAAGGGAATTTTGCTTCTAGTTGGTAGCAAATTAAAAAAAAAATATTGAAAAAGAAAACAACAAAAACTAAGCAAACACATGGAAAAGCTTCAGGAGATGTAACCATCTTTTCAAGGTGTAGTTGTCTTTGGGAATTAATAACCTCTTAATGTTTAAATGTTTACAGACGAACAGTGCTACCGAATGTAACTAATTAGTTTCGCGTATTTATTTTCAAGATTCGATGCGGCAACACTGACGAAATTGAAAATTTTAATTTCGAAATAACAAAAAGAAAATCTTGGTTTTCATCTGCATGAATAAACCTAAGATGGGCCCAAAAGGCAAGAAATAATTTGATTTGTATGTCTTGCATCGTTAAGCACTTTTTGGTTTGTATATAGACTAGAATAAGTAATTTGCATCATAGCTTGGAATTCTCCATACTCTAAGGAGAAATGATTGAATTTCTCTAGGTTACATTATTATCGTTTATTCTTGATTTCGAATAATACTTGCCAATATATTTCCAGAATTTAAAATGTGATATTATTAGCTAGTTATGTGAGGGCTGGTAAGATTCATGAGTTGCCTTATAAATCAGTCTGCCATTTATGTGTCCTGCCTAAGGACCTTGCGATTGCCAAGATAATATTTCTTTTTTTCTTGAGCTTTAAAATTATTTATATTGTATGCTAAAACTTGTAGATATTATACCCTGTGACAGACTTTTGAAAGCCTTACAAATTAGCCTTTTATTTTGTTTAGGCTACGTAAGGACTTGAAATAATTTTTGCAGATACCTATTTACCTTTAGTAATATAGTATACTATATTACTACAATAGCAATAGAGTATACTATAGAGTATATCTCTATAGTAAGAGCATACTATAATATATAGTATAGTATAATATACTATAATATATGGAATACCAGCTATGATTACGTGTAGGTCTAAGTTTTCAATTCGCCATATTGTTCCGTTAGTTTGGGAGAGTTTGCCAGAGGATTTGAGGAATGTTGGGGGTTTGCAGGAATTTCGTAATTTGTAGAAGAACCATTGCTTTGATGTGTATATTTTGGATGGATTAATCTGGGCCAGTTAACTTAAGTTTTTGAGGAGGGTTTAGTTGCAGCTGAATATGTAAATGAAAATAAATATTATAAATTTATTGGGTGCTGTTTTGAGGTTCGGTGGTTTTGGGGTCCGGTAAGCTGTGCTCTATTTTTTTTTTTTTTTTTTTTTTTTTTGTTTATTGATTTATTTGGAAGGTTTTCTCCTGTACAAGTTTGCTTCAGGAAATCGAAGATGTATACTTTATTTTTAAATAAAACCAGTGTTACTCTATATATTCTCGATATATTCTCTAAATAGATAATCTATAAATAAATTACTCGTTGTCTCATATATCATAGCACTTATTCTTCTGTGGTTATTCCCAGTAGAACTTATTATTCAACAAAAAAGAAATTTATTACAAGTTAGTAAATTACGCTGCCAAACCTTTTCTAGCATTTCCATTTATAGGAAAGATAATTATACAGTCTTTTCAATTCCCATGCTAAATCGCTTATTCATAAATTTGATTTTAGTTGTTATTACCATATCAATTGCATCAAAGCTTCAACTATTTTGTTTTTTGACTGACAAACGACCCCTTCGTATCTATTCCTTTGTATCTTACCATGCTTGCAACAGTAGCGGCAAATTAGTAAAGAGTGAGCCACGACACAGAGTTTTAAAGAAACGTTAAAGAAAAGAAAAGTTTTTAAAGCATTTTTTTAAAGAAAAGCATTTTTAAAGAAACGTTATAGAGACAAATAATTCCCAGCTGCCACTGTTTTGGAAATAACTGCTTTAATTCAGATGCAACTAAAGACTCGTTTGTAACCTCGACTACAATAGGAAATTTTTGGGAATATAAAAAAAAAACGTTGAAACAACTCAAAATAACGTAGAAAAGTTCAATCTTGAAATAACGATTGTCCAAGATCTGAAAACTAAAGACTCCCAGTCCGCCACCTTGAAAAACTGCAATTTCGCGCATAATCGCAATTTTTTCTGGGTAGCACTAATTTATCCTTTTTTCCGTACCTTCCTTTTTCAAGTTTTCTCCTTTTGGGTGGTCAAACCAGAGGTCGTGTAATACCGGACGAAGACTCATTGGATTGAATGAATAAAACTAAATATGGCATTTTTAGTAGCAAAATATTGCCTTTTTAGTAAGTGCGCAGCAGCAGTGCCGTATTTTGTCATTTTGTGTCACAAAACATCAGTTATTTCCCAAAGAGGGTCAAAATATCGGGGAATGCGAATTCTCATATCGATAATTAATTTTCTCGATCTAAAACCCTTCAACGGAGGTTTAAACCTCTCAGTTTTGAAAATCGAAGAAAATTCAATTTTATCTTATGTAAAATAACTGTTGCGTCTCATCTGTTTTTTTTTGTTTGTTTTTTTTGTGTTTTTTTTTTCTTTCCCAGAGAGAATCGTACTGAGAGATCTTTGATAATCATAAGAGGACTCATTTGGATGGAAACTAAAAGTTCTATCGTCTTTGTTAAGTTAAAAAGCATACCGTAACTAAGTGCCATATTCTGCCACAACCCAACAGATGTAGCCAAGTAGGGCCATCATTCTAGTGAGTGAAAAACTCCAAGACAGCTAATAGATTGGATATTATTTGAAAGATGTGTATAAAATCCACCCCTCCACCCAATTCCCTCCCCCCTCCAACTAAGATCAAGTTTTTTTTTAAGGTTTACCTATATTTTTTCCTCCTATCAGTGCTCCAGGCAATTCTCACCAACCCACAATAACGTAAAGCGCTAATCTTTCTGTGATCGTCCCATACTTTCATTTTCAGTCTTATTGTTATTATTTGTCTTTGAAGTTACAAATTGCTTTTTGAGTTTAGTTTTCGGGTTTTTCAATTTCTTAGCGCTCCTTTTTTTCTTAGCGCTCCCTCACTAAAACAAAATTTGGAACTTGTCCCTGTTTCTACATATTTTTTCATAAAATCCAACACAATGAGAATATTCCCAGATTATTCTTCTTCTTCTTAAGTAGTAGCAATAATAATTTATCATAAGAAATCAGAGACAAGGTTAATTGGTAGCACATCTAAAGCGTCGCTTGCGAGGGTGTGCTACTAATAAAAAGAAAAAAAAGAAAATACCAACTAATAAATGATATAAGAATTTGGAGGGTGAAACTGTTTACCAAAAAAAAATTGTATAAATATTTCATTCACAATAAATAATATTTCACATAGGTATCTATTTTAATTACCTCCCACGTTTTGAATATCTCCCAAAAACTGTTGGGTGTTATAGTGTTACAATATAAAAACGTGTATTGAGCTTATATAATGCTATAACATTACAAAATAATACAACTTAATTTGTTGAAAATACTTAAGTAATATATAAATGTTGGGATTTCATCCCTGTTTCTTTTCTTTTCAGATAAATGACCCATTTTATTTTCTGTAATTACTTTTGCCTACAAGATAATTTTTAATCCTAAGTTGAATTCTGGTTGTTAAGCTGGATCCTTTCGCAATAAGTAAGCTTTGAACTAAATTCTGTTTTGGACTTTCTGGTTTGAGTCATTGAAAGGTAAAGGTAAGAAAAAGTAGAATGGGTTTTGAATGGGGATTGAGAGGATTGGCTGGGCCAAGCGAAGGTCAACCCCTATGAAAAGTTGCTGTACAGAATATTATTTTTGAGTTAGTCTGCATTTAGACCCCGATAGGGAAGCATATTTTTGTTGCTATTTGTGACCGTTTGGAAGAATACAAGTAAGGTATTTGCTACAAACTGTGTACTAATTTTCCAAGAACCAAGGCAGGGTAGGAACAGAGTTACGAGATACCGTCATTATTATATTGACAGGGGGGTTCGTTACCTCCAAGGAGAGAGTTAGAGATGTTTAGTGGTAACCCACGGCGGATACACTTGGCCTTAGAAAGTGGCCATTTGACCACTCGATCACGTTATCATACCCTGGGGCAGGGTATACTGTAAATATTGTACTACCAAACCCGATATTTGCAGAACCGGTGTGGTAGACGCGGGCATCCCATTATAATTTGGTGCCGCCGGGGCTTATCCCTCTAATAAGTGGTGACACGTGCGTTACAAATCCAATAATAAAGCTTAAATCATTCTGGCGCTTTTTTCCAATAACATAATCAGCAAAAACAGAAGAAAACCAAATTTTTTAAGCTACAATAATTAGTATGAATAAATTAAATAGTAAACACGATATTTCCAACAAAGGGATTTACTCAGCAAAAAGTTCAATAATAGATATAGAGAATAATAAACCATAAAATAACTTTTATAGTCTTATGCAAAGATTGCTTTTATATGAGTGAACAAAAAGCTACATATGGATGAATGAACTTTATCAAACAGTTCATGGTAACGAACTGTAAGTATGCAGTGACCCTGCTCAATAGTAACCGAACTTCTAAAAACCGGAGTAATGATACAGTAGATATTTAAAAAAAATCAAATTTTTATGCTGAGTTCAAATATGTTTTAAAGTTTAGTCTTACCCATCAAAGGTTACGAACCTGAGAAAATTTGCCTGATTTTGCAAAAGGGGGAAACTCCCTCTAATAGTCATAGGATCTTAGAGAAAATTAAACCATCACATTTAGCGGATCAGAGAACCCTACTGTAGAGGTTTCAAGCTCCTATCTAAACAAAATGTGGAATTCATATTTGTGGCCAGAAGAAAGATCACGGATGTATGTTTTTTTGTTTGTTTTTTTTTCCCCAGGGGTGATCCTATCAGCACAGTGGTCCTAGAACATCGTTAGAGGGCTCAAGGAAAATTAAATTAAAAGTTCTTGTGCCCTTTTTAACTGACTAGAAAGATTGGAGTGCAACTATGCCCCCTCCCATGCCCATTTTTACTCAAATTCATCCGCTCTTAGTTACGATATAGCCATTTTGTTCAACATAGTTGAAAGGCCGAAAAACTATGCCTTTGGAGATATTATAATCCCCCAGAGCCCGTGAGGAAAAGCCTTGGCCATTGTTTATGTATAATATTTGTGATTGGGAAGTATGTATATATTTTTAGGCAGGGGGTGAATTCTCTGCGTGTGGGGTTTTCCACGGGGATAATTTCTTATGGAGAGGGAAGTTTCCAGGAGGTAAATTTTTCAGGGGAAATTTTACACTAGAGCAGTTTGCCAGAATTCCTATAAAAATTCTTCTTATGTCTTGCCTTTTCATTGCAGAGTCAATTCTACGCGTGAAGATGTGAAGGATAATTGTCCGGGTAAATTTTCACTAGGATTTAACTGCGTGGAAATTAAATCCGTGGGGAGGGGGGAATTTATCCATGGAATTTTAGATATATGTCCTGGCATTACTTAAAAATGATTAGCATTAAATAGAAAAAATAAGTTGTTTCAAGTGAAAGTAAGGAGCAACATTAAAACTTTAAACAAACAGAGATTATTACGTATTTGAAGGGGGTTGCTCTTCCTTAACACATCACTCTTTACGCTAAAGTCTGAATTCTGTCCCAATTCTTGAGTGACTCTCGAAATACTGTTCGTTTAATTAGAATAATAAGAAGTGTTTTTTTAAGTACTAAAAGACTTTAGCAAAAACAACGAGGTGTTAAGGAGCAGCAACCCCCCTCATATCCGTAATAATTTTTGTTCATTTTAAGTTTTAATGTGCCTCCTTACTTACAGTTGCAAAAACTTGTTTTGTTTTATGTAATTTCCCACTAAAAAGACATAATGTCACTAGCGGAGTGCTAGAAGGAAAGATGGCAACAAAAAAAAATCATCAAATAAAAATGCACAAATATATACAAGCAGAACAGAAAATGGAAACTAATATCACAAAGCTTCACATAGTTTATTTTCTGTTAAATTTATATAAAACTTCTTTAGTCTTTTCTGAACAACCATGTACGGGTTCGATAAGTTATATTGGTTGCTAATAGCTCTATTACGCTTCCAAGGAGGCAAACGCAAATGGAATTTACCCAAACGGGTGTAACAAGAAAATACTGTACGTTTATTCTTGTCAGATAAAAAAAAAAAAAAAACGAGAGAGCTTCAACACGTGTGGTGTAGCCATCACCGAAAATATCTGGGCCCGGATCCGTCGGCTATATGAAGATTTTGAAGATACAATCGTACCGTAAGCTTTTCGACTTTACTAGTAAAATGATCAATTAACAAAAGATGAGTCGATTTAACATAACAAACCACCAGTAGACCAAAATTTACTGTACTTGAAGAAGATTTTATTATCTTGTCACAAAGTTTTACCTCAGGGGCAGGAACACTTCCTTTACTATTGAAAACAATAAACTTTGTTTTAGTTTCGTTGAAAGACAGACCTTTTTTCTCATATGATCTTTATAATGCCATAAAACTCTCTTCAAAACGGGAAAATGAACGACTAAAATACAAAATATCGTCGGCATAATTCAATAAAGAGCTATCTTGACCAAGATACAGAATGCTCGGCTTAAGGGGCGACCATACTTGAAGCGACCTTCCTATCTCTCCCATAGTAAGTGTTTTGAGTTTGACTGACATTAATAGTTGAGGCAGTTAGGCGGTCTCAGTCTTTTCTAATAGAATAGAATCAGGTGAACATTTTGATTTAGCAAAATGCTAAAGCCGACATCTATTTTTCCTAAAATGCCAAAAAAAACTCAAAAACCTATTTTGGGTTTCGCCTGCAAGATGGCTGCAGTCAATATTGTCGTAATTGGTGCTTAAAAATGCAGCGAAAAATATTCTATTGAAGCGGTTGCAGCATATTTTTATAAAAAACACTTGCTGACTGCAGTCCCTTCGAATACTTTACATACCAACGTTTCAAATTGCTTATCACCCGACAAAGAGCCTAAAATACTTGGAATCAAATGGATGTGGGCGCATAAATTATGCTGAGGGGCTTAACGCTTCCTTTTGTTCAAAAACGGTCAGTTGGACTTTGATTTAGTGAAGCTTTAGCTCTTGAAATGATTTATTTGGTGTGTATATATTGAAAGCGTTAGCTTGAGAGTTGGACATTCGACAAATTGTGCGAATAAGTTGGATGTACTGGGAAAATATAACTAATATTGAAAGCGTAAGGAACCCCTGGAAGTCGCCCTCTTCGATTTTGTTTACTCAAGTCTGTGTGAAATCTGATACCTTTGTCTTTGAGCCTTTTTGCCGACCAGGAAAAGGGCTCGAATCAGCCAAAACGGCTTTGGACTGGCGTCCCGCGTGCTAAGCGTCAAGTATACCATTATGGAAAAGAGGTAGCCAAGAGAACAAAGAGATAGCTCCTTGACGAATTCCTTTTCGAACTGGGATAATTATAGAAAGAGTTTTTATCCCACTCGGTAGCCTAATTTCATTCTTCATTGAGAGTTTTCAATACAGTATATAAGAACTACCGACTTGTCAAGACCGCGGTTAAATGCACTTAAGATGAGTTGACTATCAAACAGTTTGTCGTAACGAACTGTAAGTAAGGAGCGACCCGGCTCAATGGTAACCGAAACTGTAGAAAACGGAATTTTGATACCAATAGATACATAAAAAGAATGAGATTTTAATGCTGATTTCAAATATATAAGTTTCATCAACTTTAATCAAGCCTATCAAAAGTTACGCGCCTGAGGAAAAAAGGGGGAAACGACCCCCTAAAAATTATAGAACCTTAATGAAAATCACACCATCATATTCAGCGTATGAGAGAACCCTGGTGTAGAGGTTTCGAGTTCTTATCTAGAAAAATGTGGAATTTTGTATTTTCTGCCAGAAGAAAGACCACGGATACGTGTTTATTTGTTTTTTTTTTTTTGTTTTTTTTCCTCCAGGGGTGATCGTATCGACCCAGCGGTCCTAGAAAATCGTAGGAGGGCTCATTCGAACGGAAATTAAAAGTTCTAGTGCCCTTTTTAAGTGACCAAAAAAATGGAGGGCAACTAGGCCCCCTCCCACGCTCATTTTTTTCCCAAAGTCACCCGATCAAAATTTTGAGATAGCCATTTTGTTCAGAATGGTCGAAAATATGATAACTATGTCTTTTAGGATGATTTAATTTCCTGAAGTCCCTGGGGGAAGGGCTGAAAGTTATGAAATTTACCCAATGTTAACATATAGTATTGGTTATTGGGAAGTATACAGATGTTTTCAGGGGGGATTTTTTCTGGTAGTGGGGGTGGGAGGGGGGGTCGGGGGTTATGTGGGAGGATCTTTCCATGAAGGAACTTTTCATGGGGGAAGGAACATTGCTATGAAGGGGGCGCCGGATATCCCAGCATTATTTAAAAAAAGATCATAAATTATATATAAAAAAACAAGTTTTTCAACTGAAAGTAAGGAACAACATCAAAAATTAAAACGATAGAAAATATTACGTATATGATTGGGTTCACCCCCTAGTCAATAACTCGCTCTTTAAGCCAAAGATTATTTAGTACTTTAATAAGAGCTATTTATTCTAATAAACGGTCTCTGTGATTAGTAGGCAATTTTTACAGAACTGGGACAAAATTCGAACTTTATCTTAAAGAGAAAGGTATTGACTAGGGGGCTAACCCTCTAATATACATATAAAAAATATATGAATATAGATTTTCGTCATGTAAGTTAATTCGTAAGTTACGCATATTTAATACTAATAAAAACGTTCGTAAAAAAATTTAACATGTTTCGAGAAAAGCCATTTAACCAAATAAAAGTAAAATTAATATTAAAATTTTGTTTTAATTATTCATGTTATGCGGTGAGCCAAAATCAAAACCTGCATTAATTAAAAAACTTTAAAAAATTAAATAAAAAACAAATTTTTTTAACTGAAAGTAAGGATCTACATTAAAACTTAAAACGAACAGAAATTATTCCGTATATGAAAGGGGCGGTCCTCTCCTCACCGCCTCGCTCTTTTAGCTAAAGTTGGTTTTTCTCACAACTCTATTTTTTTTAAACAATGAAAAACTTTATCGTAAAAAGCGAGATGGTGAGGAGGGGACCGCCCCTTTCATATAAGTAATAATTTCTGTTCGTTTCAAGTTTTAACGTCGTTCCTTATTTTCAGTTCAAAAAACTTGTTTTTTTTATTTTATTATTACCAGAATCGAATGTTTGCCTTGCATCTAAACCTAGAGCAACAATAACTTCATCAATTCGCTCACACAGTCACAATCCATATGGATATTACGCAAATGATGGTGCACATGATCTCTACTGTTGCCCATTTTGAACTCAAACTTGTTGCTCGATTCATCTCGATTCAGCTCGATTTCACTCGATTCATCTTATCAATAATTAGCATTTCAAAAATTTCACAGAAAAACGAAGCAACAGTGATATATATATATATATATATATATATATATATATATATATATATATATATATATATATATATATATATATATATATATATATATATATATAATATATATATATTATGCAACCTATTTTGTAATAAGAATAAACTTGCCAAGATATAAAATGAATTATAATGTTATTTGCTATGATATATAATTGCTACGACTATCGAGGTAAACAAAATATTTATCTAAAGATTCGTCGCTTTTTGAATCACTGTCCATTTTGCCATCATCACAGCAAATCCTAAACATTTGCCCAAATCCTTTGGCAAATAAATTCGAGGTTTACTAAAGGCTTTACTCACTCTGAGTTTAAGTGGTGAAAATACATATAGTAATAGGTAAATAGTGTTCAGATTTACCAAGAAAATAAGGCTGAGGATCAATGGCGTAATCAAGGCTGGAGGGGGCTCTAGATAGCAGGGTAACTGCGGAGAAACCTTCTTTTATGTTTATCTCGATCCAAGAAAAACTTTCTTCTCTTTTTCACACAATGTTTCGAATAAAAAAAAGGCGTTTGGACCTCTCTTGTGAGTGGCATTGGCCTCTCACGAGGGGCCAATGGCATTGGCATTGGCCGTGAGTGGCATTGGCCGTGAGTGGTATTGGCCTTGAACCCTCTCTGCTAACTTGTTGGCGTGTTCTGGCCAAAGTGAGGAGGCAGATAACAGCCAATGTTTAACTTCTTTTCTTATTCTATTTTATAGATTATAAATAAGAAAAAGATCGTAGATTGATGCAGGAGAAGTTTTAAGCAGCTTTTAAAATATTTGCAATGTGGCGTGTCATCTCATAGGTTGAGATATAAAAAAAAAAGATTCAAAGAAAAGGAATAAGAAGAACTGGGAATTTGTGTACGACCAGTGAATACTACCATTCAAGAAATGGAATAAGAAGTACGACGAGTTAAGAAAAGGAATAAGAAGAACTGGGAAAATGTTTAGGACCAGTGAAGAAAAGGAATAAGAAGAACTGAAAAAATGTTTGCGACCAGTAAATACTACCACTGAAGAAAAGGAATAAGAAGTATGATGAGTGAAGAAAAGCAATAAGAAGAATTGGGGAAATGTGTAGGACCAGTGAATACTAGCAAAGAAGTAGAGGAATAAGAAGTACGACCAGTGAAGAAAAGGAATAAGAAGAACTGGGAAAATGTGTATGACCAGTGAATACTGTAGAAGAAAATTATACCATGGATGTTTCGCCTATATAAAAAAAGATTCAAATCTTTTTTGATTAGCAAGGCTTCCTTACTGCTAATGATGGAGACAAATAGATATTAAAACAATAAGAAATTGAAAACAATACGAACTTTAAAACGACAAAAGAACAAAAGACAAAAATTCAAATAGACCCATTTTCTTAGTCATTCTTATTTTAATAAGAATATTTGGAGGGGATAATTTTCGGAGAAAAACAGTCATTTTTATTAGGAATTTTGTCAAGGCTGGTCAGTTAAACTTCCGATCTCTCATTTGAAATTCCTAATACCCTTCAAAAATACCATTCCTAACCAAGCACTACAGTTTGTAAAATTACAAAACGGATTTTACTAGTTTGCTACTTGTTAAAGCAGGGCTAAGAATATTATTCTTAGCTGCACTTGACAGTGACGATGCTGCACTTGACAGTGTTTTCTTTACTTATCTAGCTACCTCTCACTAGGCTGCGTATAGGCCTATTTGCAATAAGATTTTACTAAAACCGAGATTTAGAGCCAATAAAAGTTTAACGTTCATTTGAGCCAATAAAAATTCTATAAAATATTTGATTGGCATAAATTACTGTTAGCTACGTTTTGATATTAGTAAAACCTCATTCTGATGGACCGTATAAAAGACCAAAGAGCAACAGTCCCGTCAGAAGAAAATGATCATGAAATTAGATTAGTAGGTACACAGGAGAATATTTGGGCAAGACGCAACGTTACGGGGGGGGGGGGTAAATTTGAAACTGTCTCTAAGAAATCCTTATTTCTGAGAAAACAATTAGTGTGTATATTTTTTACCATTTTTTAAAAATAATTATCTAATCTTAATTTTCTTCAAAGCTCTTCAGCATACACTTCAATCTTTATTTTATGTATAAACGTCATCATATTAGCCTTAACAGCTTTTCCGTGCTTCTTCTTCAGATTGCAAGCTCATTGCTAGTTTATTTGTGCTCTTTGCTCTTGTTTTTTGTCTTTTTATGCTGCATTTAACTAAATATTCTCCATAAGTAGAATAAATAGAATTGACTTTTTTCAGCTGGGCACTGTCCAAGAGTTTTTGACGGGATCGTTTGCTGGCCACCGACTCCTGCCGGCATGATAAAAGCAACTTATTGTCCAGAATATGTCGTTGGATTCAACAGTAGTGTAAGTTTGTTCTCTCTATTTATCCACCCTGTTTCTACTTATCGCTCCCTTTCTCTCTCTTTCTCGTTTCTCTCTAGCCTCTAGCCTAGCAGTCTAATCAATGTTAGACTGCTTTACCTCGTTTCTGCCGATCACGCACGTAATAGAACACACTGACATCTTTATACCAAAGCAGGATGACTGACTTCAGTACTTTTTTTCATAGAACGAAAAAGAGGATCGTGTGTCAAGGCCGTACCCAGGATTTTTTTTAGGGGGTTTTGCTCCCAAAAAATTTTTCGGGGGGGGGGGTTACACAAAAAAAAACTCAAAAAACGCATACAAAATTTATTTATGTCTATTTTTGTTATGTTTTTACGAGTCAGACAAACATTTCGTGGGGGGTTTAAACCCCCTAATCTCCCCTCTGGGTACGCCCTTGTCGTTTGTGAAGAGTTAACGTTAACTAACATAAAAATAAGAAAACAATATACCACCTTTTATGTCTAAACTTGTCAAAACAAGGTCTGACTATGCTCCTTCTACATGCTCCTGACTATGCTCCTTCGACATTTAATGACTAACCGAAAATACATAGGTAGTGTCAGAAGAAATAAAGCAGGAAAAATTTCTGACAGCAAACAGCAGAAAATTATGTAAGTATTCTGTTGATGCCACATCTCAGCCTTCATCAGTGCAAGATGAAGAAAAAAAATAAAAAGATAAACAACAAAAATTAAATAAAAAGCCACCTAATCACACAAACTACAAAAGAGCAACTGACAAATGAACCTGGATAACGAAAGAAAGGTTAAGCGTTCATTTGGAAAATAATTTATCTGAAGCCGGGTTGTCTTTTGCCTTTTTTCAGGCGAAGTTCAACAAGACCAATCAGTGCCGACGATCAAACAGTGCACCTTGGTTGTGAGTGGCTAGCCTTACCTTATTTAGGTGGACCCTGATTGGTTACCGTTTTGACGTCACGTTGTCAACATCACCTGGAAAAGTCAACTGAAAGCAGAAATGAGCCACTTACTTGAGCTAGACTCTTCTTCTTGCCACGTTTTAAGCCATCTGTATTTTGATTGGGTTTTAATATTATGGACGTCATGAACGGACTCACTAACACGGTTACCACCCCTAGCATAATATTCCAAAATTTAGTAAAAGAAAAACAAGCCCACTTAGTAAACATACTAAAGAGGTGTCAAACCCACTAAAACCAATTAAACCTAGTAAAATTCTGTAAAAATATAGTAAAACTAACAAAGCTGTTTTTTTCAAAATTTTGAAGATTACTCTGGTTACCCCTTCCATTTTTACTTTATGCTATCTCTTGGTTAAGAGACATGCGATGATTAACATTGTCCCTCATGCCATCTCGCCTACACATGATTTGAGATTCATAAAAGATGCTTAATTAGCATAATCCCATACACTATTCGTCAATGCATCATTCATCCGAAGAAGACGAAGGGTAAATTTATTGCCTTGAAGTTCCGTAGTCCTGACAATTTTCTTAAGCTGAAAAAACTTTTAACTTGAGAAAAATACCGAGCCACATTAAGAAACCCTGTCAAGAAAGGCCATACAGCAATGGCTCAGTCAATCAGAGAGCGTTCTTTTTCTATCTCATTGAACTTGCACAACATGTCTTTACTAAAAATGTCTACACAACGCTAACCTTACATCTTTGGCGGTTTTCTAAAGCAGTCCTTTTTGACCTGTTGCGCGTGGAAACCATGACAATTGCCGTATTTGGGAATATCTAGTAAACTGGAACATAATCTTGTAAATATTTGCGCTGTAATCTCGTAAATTATAAATCATCCTTGTGGCAACCCTGTTGTAAGTAATAGAAAAACACAAAGAGTCAGGATGAATAAGGGTACAGGACACCATACTTGAAGATTAGTAAGAATAAGAAAGCTATTGACTTCCATCAGTGACTTTTCTATAGCGTTGTTCATAAGATAAATGAGGCTGGAGGAGGCTGGGGTGTATATTTAGGCTAGAATAAGGGGGGGGGTCATAAGTTGCTATAGCCACAAGCTCACAAAAAAATAAACCGCGTATGGCTTCGGTACAGTAACAGTATTTCTTTTTGTCTCTTTTTTAGGGAATTTTCTTTTTTTGAGGTGTTTTATATTCATTAAAAAATATTCAAAAATTGAAAATATTTTTAAGGCTCTGGCAACACGCCAGTGTATGGAAGATAGCACCTGGTATTGGGATGATGGAGCTAATAGTACTTGGTCAAATTACACAGCTTGTGGGTCATATTTTGATGTGCAACTTTGTGAAACAGAACTCATGCACGGAATTTCTCATATTTACGTAAGTTCTGCATTTTTTTAATGGCTTCTTATTGCCTAATCCCGGTAGCTCTTGAAGGATACTGCCAAGTCCAGTGGTGTCAATTTTGGGAAGGATTGTGTGCCCCCCAGATTTGTTTGCCACCTTCCCCCAATACATTTTGAAAAATACTTTTTTGGGGAAATTTATATTAAAATTCCTTTGTTTCATATTTTCAATGAGAAGAATTAAAAAACAAAGAAAAAAACAAAGAAAGAAAAACACACAAATCCCGCAGTAGATATTGAAAAATACATATTTGCCATCCTTCCCCTAATTTTTGTGAATTGAACCCACCAACTTAAAGTAGGCCTACCAGGCAATCAAAATAAAAACATTTTTCGCTCCCTCCCCAACCTTAGATCTATTCATATCTAAAAACTTTAATTCTCGGAAGATTTTTCTTTTTGTTGTTTCAAAATTGTGAAGTTTTTACGCCAGTGTTATATTTTTGTCAGTGTTGCCACATTCAACCTTTAAAATTGAATAAGCGAAACCAATTAGTTTAATTGGCTTAGACTTTTTGTTAGTAAAAATTAAAACATTAACAACATGTTGACATTGTGCCCATTTGGATGCTTATACTATGTCCTACAGGTCCAGGGTTTCATCGATTATTTGGTTCGGAGCGGTGATCAGGGTTTGACTATGTAAGCGCAGCCAGAGTTGACCCAGCTGGAGGAGGTAAACGGGAAGGGTATTTGAAAGCAAAGGTTGGCTCGCCCCCATTCTCCTTTTGCACTTCCTGGCTCAAGGGCCATGACTCAGAGATCAGCAAGGCTGGTTTTGACTGTGAAGTATAGTGTTTTTAATTTACCTTCTCTTAAACATAGTAATTCTCAAAAAATAAAAAAATATCTTCTTAAGCTGTTGCTTTTAATTTGACACTCACTACCACCAACTTCATAACATTCGGTTTTCATTTAACTCTAAATTTGGAGTTTGTAATTAGTTTTGATGATTCTGTTTGGTGAAGTTGATGGGGCTGGTTGCTTTTTCTTGCCTGTTTTTGTTAAATCAATTTTAATACCAAATTTTCGAAAATAAAAATATCCAGCTGAGCAAGTACAAGCGCGCACCCACGGGGGGGGGGGGGCTTCAAATGTTATTGAATATGCTTGGTTTTATGACTCATTCCTTACTTCCTACTCAAAACTTGCATTCAAATAGCTAAATTCAACTTAAAATACCATTTTTTTAAAGTTATTCTTAAAGTTTACCGTTGGTTGGCCTAGGGACCCCTGGTAAGCCCCCGCCCAAGCTATTTTCTGACTGCGTCACTAAGCAAGTATTCTATGTCTCACATATTGCTTTCTGTTTCCACCAAAGTGTGTATCAAAGAACTTGTAAGCTCATTAATAGGATGGTCATATACCCAACAGTACCTATTCATGAAAACGTAGGGGGAGGGAATTTTTCCTTTTTTAATAAAAATAAAACTGATACTTTTAAAAATCTAAGGGGTAGCTGCTCACCTTGCCTCCTCCCTCCAATTACCATCCCTTTATATATACTTCTTTTTAATAGATGTTTATACTGACTGACTTAACCCTTTCAGACCTGAACCAAGAAGGAGTTGCGTAAAAATTCTGAAAATAGCAGAGAGTGATCCTGGAGGTTCAACTAGATTATATTTATTTTAAAAAAAAAATTATTTCATTCCAAATCCAAACTGTGAATGGTTACCATATGGTCACTTCAGGTATATACAGATACTATTTTAGGTGAAAATTTGTGAAACAATTGCGATCTGGGTTCAAACACAGTCGAACTTTGCACTTCGAACACATGATTCGACTGGTTCCGCCCCTAACGCACTTCTCATAGCGACACCTTCCCTTTTCAGTCGTATTCGGAAAATGCGAGGTCTGGTCAAACCTCATTGATTCCGAAGACATCCCGTCTCGCGAGGTAGACGTATTGCGCTTCGTCACTAATAAGGATGGTCTTTCAATTCGAGGACTTTCAGATACGCCAGGAAGAACCAACCCACGAGCAATGTCCATTTTGAAGTACAGTAGAGACATATGATGAACATTGGTCTGCTTACACTGTCAGCGGTGTATCAGCCAGGCGTTGTTCACAGCCATGTCAAAGAAGTAGTACACAATCCTCATATACCATTTCTTCGAGTGAATGTCAGTCCTGTAAAGCTCCAGGAACATGTCAGCAAGATCTACGCCCCCCATTGATTTGTTGTAGTCACGGACGATTCGGGGGCGATCAACTTCGACGTATTTCCGTGTTGTGCCATCCCATCTCTGACACTTATCAATTGGGGTGACTGCACAGTATGACGAAGCCAAATGGACTGGTTTGTTGTCATACCATTTTACTACCGATACTTCTGAATGTCTTTCAAAACGGAAGTCCACTGACCCTCGTCCATTCTTCTTCATGTTGGCGTCGGTATCTAGAACAGCGCCCCTCATTCTGTTGCTGCGTATCGTACCACATGACTCGATGCCATATTCAACCCGAAGCTTGTGAATGAGATCGATGCCAGTATAGAAGTTATCAAAGAACAGCTTGAAAATCATGAACCTTGGCAGATTTTCTACAAGCCGAAGGACAACGTCAGTACCTTGGCCAAGTTTAGAAATTTCAACAGATACTTTTCCTGTATGTATCACTATGTCACACACTATTCTGCTGATGCCAGATCTCGTCAAAACATTTACACCCCACGAGTGGGTCTTGTCCTTCAAGTACTGTCGAAATCTAATTCTTCCTTAGAACGAGATCATCTGTTCGTCAATACTTTGGAACTCTTCAGCGTCTATTTTTTTCAGATTCTCCCTGAATGCGTCGTATAGTCTTCTGATCTTGAACAGTTTATCATGACCAGCCTCACCTTTCGGTATCATTAAGGTGTCAACACAAATGTGGAAGAAAGATCTCAAGCTGATGAACCTATCTTTGCTCATGGTATGAGCCACCGGGGAATATCGTATTCCATTCTCCCAGTACATTCTCATAGCCAGAAGTTTGAGAATGCTCATAAGCATTTGAACTCCAAGAAATCTATGCAGCTCTACAAGAGAAAGCTTCAGAACAAGATTCTTCTCTCTCATGGCATTCAGGTTCGTTTGGTCTACAATTTTTGATAGAATGTCTTCTGTGATAAACATTCGGAAGAGATCAAGGGGCGTTTGTACCTCGTCATAGTGTGGCATAGAACCCTTCCAGGTAATATCTCGAGGTTCGGGCTCCGTTTTTATCCACTTGTATTGCTTTGCCTCCTTTGCTACCTTCTTTTTTGCTACTGGTTTTTCCGTGACCTGAGGAGCATCAGTTGGAGTTACTAGACCGGCCACTGCTAAGGAAGGAGCATTTTTCTTAGCTATTGTAAGGACAAAAGGTTCAGCAGGTGCAATAACTGTTGCTGACTGCATTGCAGAAGAAGTTGCCACTGGTGCTGATGATGTGCTTAAAGAACTGTTTGACGCTGCTGTGTCATTCAAGCCTGGGAGAGGCAAATCGAATTAATCCGTGTCATCTCTATTGTCTAACTCGAACCTGCCAAGCATTGATAAAGGGATGTCATCTGTGTGGTCAATATCCTCTTCATCACTTCTGTCTTCATTGCCATAACAGTTGAGAGAACGTAGAGGCTGAAATTCTTGATCTGGATTGTCTGGTGCCCAGTTTGGATCGTCGTCGTCGGACGAGATATCGAGATCTGAATCACAATCAGGTATGAATAAAAGCCTTGCTGCTTCTTCTGCGGTAATTTTCTTGGTAGCTCTTCTACTTCTTTCCTTGATCAGTCTCTCTTCCAAGGGCTTAGGACCATTACCTCTCATGGAGTCAGAGCTCGTGCATGGGCCAGCTGAAATGAAATTCAAGGTAAGTGCATCACTTAATAATAATAATATAATGCAATAAAATAGGCCATTGGCCTCTACACTTCCTTGAGGCATCACACAAAATAGCTCTTTTACCCTTGTTACCACTAAAAAGGAGGAACAGAAAGAAAATGTGCCTATTCCCGATCATAAAAAGGACTTGCTGCCTCGTTTGCTGTACAAATCTGCCTAGGTGTGGTTTGGCAATGAATGCCTGACGTGACCATTTGGTAACCGATCGTTAGAAACCTTGTTTGGGGCTAAACTACAGCTCAGAATTAGACTAGTGATATCTCATTTGAAAGATCGCATTCTTGGCTACAAAATAGTATCATAATCAGGCTCTGAACTTACCAGAAATGTCCAGGTCATCGAGGTCAAAATCTGCACCTTTCCTCTTTTTCGACATTTTATGTTTTGTCTAAACTTGGACGCTCGCTCGACCGCTCAGGTAAAGCCTTGAGGGATAATAAATTCAAACGCGATAAAGCCAAGCAAGCGCTATCTAGGGGAAAAGAAATCATGGTTGCAACTTTGTCGAGTCGAGAGGAAAAAAAATAGGGGGCGAGGGGTATCCGTATGGTGACCACAGGCATGAAAGGGTTAAAAAACCCTTAAATACTAACTTAAACCCTTAACCCTTAAACCCTTAAATACTAAAAACCCTTAAATACTAACTTAAACCCTTAACCCTTAAATATTAAAAACCCTTAAATACTAAATTTGATGATGGTTATACAGCATTTATAATATGCTTCTCTTTTTGGTTTTTGACTTCTTTAAATGTAATTAAATTTATGATTTCTGGTTGGTTAATCAATTGATTTTGGTTGTATCTTTCTTCCCTCATTTTTGTAACTAGGTAAACTTCAATTCTGAATTCAGAAATTTAATTATCAGCAGAGCAAGTTGTCTCAAAAATTGCTTCACGTTTCCACCAAATTTTGTGTCAAAGAACTTGTGAGCTTGTTGATAGGACCCTGATTCCCCCTGGGGCGCCAACTCACGAAAATGTTCGGGGGAATTTTTTTCTTTTATTTAATAAATATCAGAATCTGGGAGGGGAGGGGGTAATTGATCCCCTGCACTTCCCCACAATTAAAACCCCTGCGTTTAATAGTTTCAATATTATATCTGAACTATGTGGCTTCAAAGAACCTTTAAATACGAACTTTATTAGAAGTGGAAAAATTCGCTCTTGCATGATTTTTTTTCGACATTTGTATTCAAGGTCATACCCAGGATTTTTTTCGGAGGGGGGTTTACTAAAAAAAAATTGAGGGGCGGGGAGGGGGGGGGGTACACAAAAAACCTCAAAAAAAGCCTACAAAATTTGTTTATGTTCATTTTTGTTACGTTTTACGAGTCAGGCCAACATTTCGGGAGTGAGGGTTCAAACCCTCTACCCCACCCCCTTGGATACGGCCTTGTCTGTATTTGTAATTAACTCTATAATTCTGTTGGGTTAAAGACATCGTTGCTTATTTTATTCCTTCTTCTTTTTACATTACTCTCTTTTTTACTTGTCAAATTTAATCCTGGGTTCTCTGATGTTTCCTTTCTCCGGTTAAAGAACATTCATACGGGCTTTCAAAAAAACAGTTTCTTGGCTATATTCACTAGGCTCTTCCTTATGTGTAACATTCTGAAAATACTTTTCTATGATATTTCGTTTTGTGTTGGAGCTATAAAAGGCTCCCAAAGCAATTTTAACAGAGAGAAATTATAATAAGGACTTCCTCAACTTATTAAAAGCTAATGGTAATTAATCTAGTTTCAGTGCTGATTAGTGTAGGTGTCCAGTAAGAAGTGTTGGCTGTTAATTGTGTAGCGCCTAGTTTTTGATTGTAAATTACCTAAACTGAGAGTTGCTGCAATTTTTTTTTTTTTTTGTCTATGGCGCAATTTTTAACAAAGAGAAGCAGTGGGACTGCTGGTAAAAATATTGAGTCTAAAAAACTTCTTCTTCTTGTGAATGGCTTAAATTTTTACTCGGGAGAGCGAATAAGGTGGGATTTGTTCTTTTTACTGGCTTCAAATATCACGTAGAAAGTTTTTAAACCAATCATGTTTGGTTAGGCGGGGCTATTCGTTTCTTGAAGTAAGGGATAATGTAACTGGAAAATTAAAATCTGAAAAGGCACATGAGTATATTTTTTTGTGTTGGGATTCTAATAATAAAAGAAACGGTACTTGTATGATAAACCCTGTACCGCTCAAGTTGTTCATTCATTGACGATTTATAGAACCGTTTTTTTGTTAGTTTCTTTTATGTTAGCATGAATAAAGACAAAGAGAAGTGACAGAATCTATGGAATACATATAACTTGGGCTATATATTTGCACATTAGGGGTGGGTGGGGGTAAAGTATTTGGACTGTGTGAAGTTAGAAAATAATTCTTACCATATAATATGCAGAATAATTGTACCTAAAACATTAGGCATGCAGACCCGCTATACTTTACCCCCCGCCCCCCTAATGTACAAATATATGTATTCCAAATTTGTTTCTAAAATATTATATTTTCTTACTTAGGCATATCTCATTAGGATTGAGTGTCAGAGAAACATTACAATAATATTAGGTAGGGGGTATGTCATACAAGCACCAAAGAAACTTGGAGGTCACTTATCAAAAAATAATTGATAATTTTATTAAGAAGTATCCCATATTGCTTTTCCTGGGGGAGCCCCCCCCTGTGTTCGAACCACCTCCTTAATGTAACGCAATGGCATCAAAGCATACTTTTTACCATTAAGCTAAAGAAAAATAATCTCTGGTTTTCTCTTTGTTTCTAGTGTTAGTGAATGCCTTGTGTCAACAAGGCAAGTGTTAATAATAGTGAAGCATCAGTGTTACAAATAGTTCGTGGTAAATAACGGTAAGGAGCGACGCAACTCAATAGTAACCGAAACTCTAAAAAAAGGAATTTTGATGCCAATAGATATATAAAAAAATTAGATGTTTTTGCTGATTTCTAATATATAAGTTTCATCAAGTTTAGTCTTACCCATCAAAAGCTACGCGCCTGAGAAAATTCACTCTATTTTAGAAAAAAGGGGAAACACCCCCTAAAAGTCATAGAACCTTAATAAAAATCACATCACCAGATTCAGCGTATCAGAGAACATTACTGTAGATGTTTCAAGCACATACCTGCAAAAATGTGGAATTTTGTATTTTTTGCTAGAAGAAAGATCGCGGATGCGTGTTTATTTGTTTGTTTGTTTTTTCCCAGGGGTGATCGTATCGACCCAGTGGTCCTTGAATATTGCGAGAGGGCTCTTCCGAACGAAAATTAAGAGTTCTAGTGCCCTTTCTAAGTGACAAGAAATTGGAGGGCAACTAGGCCCCCTCCCACGCTCATTTTTTTCCAAAAGTCACCTGATCAAAATTTTCAGATAGCCATTTTGTTCAGCATCGTCAAAAAATATAATAACTGTGTCTTTGAGGATGACTTAATCCCCCACACTCCCCAGAGGAAGGGCTGTAAGTTATGAACTTTACCCAATGTTTACACATAGTATTGGTTTTTGGGAAATATACAGACGTTTTCAATGGGGATTTTTTCTGGTAGTGAGGGCAGATGGGTCGGGTTGTATGTGGGATGATCTTTCCATGGAGGAAGTTTTCATGGGGGATTGGACATTGCTATGAAGCGGGCCTCAGATTTCCCTGCATTATTAAAAAAAAAGATCAGAAATTAAATATAAAAGAAACAAGTTTTCAACTGACAAAACTTTTCAACTGAAAACTTTTCAACATCAGAACTTAAAACGAACAGACACTATTACGTACATGATTGGGTTCGCCTCCTAGTCAATACCTCGCTATTTACGCTAAAGTTTTTTTAGTAATTTCATAAAAGCTATTTATTATAATTAACTGCCTTTGGGATTATGGGGTCATTCTTAAAGAATTGGAAAAAAAATCGAACTTTAGCTTAAAGAGCGAGGTTTTGACTAGGGCGGCGAACCCCCCTAATATACGTAATAAAAATATACGAATATAGAAGTTCTTTACCTAATTTAATTCGTGAATTAGACATATTTATTACTAATAAAAACATAAATTTAAAAACGTTCAGAAATTAAATAAGAAAATCAAGTTTTTTTTTTAACTGAAAGTAAGGAGCGACATTAAAACTTAAAACAAACAGAAATTATTCCGTATATGAAATTTACTGTCCCCTCCTCAACACATCGCTCTTTACGCTAAACTTTGGCTCTTTCTGACTTTTTTAAACAATAAAAAACTTTAGCACAGAGAGCGAGGGGCTGAGGAGGGGACAGCCCCTATGCATATACGGAATAATTTCTGTTCTTTTAGAGTTTTAATGCCGCTCCTTACTTTCAGTTTAAAAAAAATTTGTTTTTTTTATTTAATAATAGTAGAATTTAAAAACATTACAAATACACTAAAAACAATAAATACACGTTAAACAATCATATATGTAAGTTCCTGTCCTTGGACTTTACTAAAATTGTCAGCAATGAGTTGCTGCAGACGACAGTAGAATAGCGTAATCAAGGTTTCGGGTGGGCGATGGTAAATGTCGTGTTCACTCAGCTTTTTCAGACAGATTGGCCACAAACGCTGCAGTACATATCCCCCCCTCTCCTCAGCCCCTACGCCCAGCGCAGGATTCTCAATCTAATAATTGAACCAAGATCTATTCTAATATCCCCGGATATCGCGGTATTCATTTGCTTGTAATTTTGAATGGATTTTGACTCTTTAAGATTTAATTTGTTGCACTAAAATTTTGATATATTGTGATTTTGATATTGTGGTATTTGATATTGTGATATTGTGATATATTTGATATTGTGATATTTGATATATATATACGTGATATGTGATATATTGTGATATTGTAATATTTGATATTGTGATTTTGATATTGTGATTTATTGAAATACTTTTTATGATTTTTATAAAATTGATTCATTTATGGGTTAGCCGAATTATATTAATAAATAGCATTGATATCAGCAGGCTACATAAAGCCGAAACGAAAGTTGATAGCGCAATAGCGCTGTCTAATTAAAGATACAGGATAAGTCAAATGTGTTACCACAGATTGCGTAACATTATATTTTGACATATTTCCCACACTTAAATAGCGACTGTATTTCAAATTTAAAACTATTTGAAAAATAAAGTTAGAATTAATAACAGTTGGACATTGTTTGACAAAGAATGTCTAGAAAATGTGAACAATTCTTGGTATTATTGCGGCAGAAACTTTAAATAAATTTAAAAATACCAGGGATAGTAATTGGAAGGGAAATTAACTCCTAGAGTTTAAAAATGGCCTTCCCCTTTGTATCTTAAAAAAAAAAACAAATTCTATAAAATTACATAAAAATTTTTCTTGCGTAAATCAGGGTATGGGGGAGGGGTATACATTATTGCCGGGGGTTAAACTGAATATCGTTCGTATGTCTATAATTCCCTTCATAAGCAAAGCACGGTCTCCTAGTTCTGCCTGATAAAACTGATAGTAATAGAAAAAGAGAACGGGTTGGTACCGCTTATAGGCTACGTCCACACAAAATATCTAACTTTTGAGAAAAATACACATATTTTGATTAAATTCACTTTATCCTACTTGCAGCACACATTTCGTACAAGATGCTGATGCAGAGATAAATGTCACACAAGTAGCGCTTGCGTTACGTGAAATGCGATTAATAGCAGTAATAATCCTCAGCACATTTTTGTTAATTCTTTTTTTTTAAGGTGGTTAAAAGAAATGTTTAGAAAAGCGACAATAGCAAGAAGTCAGTATGTTATTTTAAATAGAGGTTGTTCTACATTTTTGAGTTATTATTTGAACCCAGAAAGTAAGGAATAAGACGTTATCAGCGCTTAGTGGGCATTTCAATGACAAATAGGATAGTCGGAGTTTCAATTAATTCATGGAAATAATATATAAAACAATTAAATGACTCCTGGAGCGGATCCCCCGTCTACCAAATTCCATGACAATACTACAACTCATTTGTCCTATTTAGTTATAGTGCAAATTTAATTATAAAAAGCTGTAAGTCTTATTTTATTTTTCAATGATTTCTTTTTCATTCAGGAAATTATATTCACTGTATATCTACCTTCCTATTCTTCAATGATTCCAGTTCTGTTCTATTTGCATATTTAGAGGGTGTATTCATTTCCACTTTTGAAAGTTTTAAAACGAAAGAATTTAATCTTGAACTGATGGATTTTAGGAAGTAAAAGCTCCTTAAATAGCAGGGGGAAAATGACCTGAGCAAATATGGCGAGACAAGAAGCTTAAGGCATTTTTCCATTTTGCCAAAAACTAGGCTCACATTTTTACTTGATGATAAGGTTTCAAAGTTCGGTTTAAATTTTAATGCTGCTCCTTGCTTCCAGTTGATTTTTTTATTCAATTTCTGACCGTTTTTGAAATAATGCCGGACAATCCCCTTCCCGTTTAAAATTTCTTCCGAAAAATTACTCCAGTAAACTTTCCTCCCCATGGAAAATTCTCCCGGTGGGGAATACCCCCACCCTGCTGTAAACTCTCCGAATAAATTTCCGTTTGTTTCCTAATAAGATATACTATATGTAAATAATGGACAAATTAAATAGCTTACAGCCCTTTCCATAGGGGTTGTACGGGATCACGTCATTGTCAGAGGTATAATTATTGGACCTTTAAACTATGCTGAATCAAGTGGCTATCTCAATTTATTTTTATCAGGTGTCTTTAGGGAAGATAGGCGTGGGAGGTTTAAGGTTCAGACGTTCTTATCAAACAGTTCGTGGTAACGAACTGTAAGTAAGGAGCGACCCGGCTCAATGGTAACCGAAACTCTAGAAAACGGGTTTTTGATACCAATAGATACATCAAAAGAATCAGATTTCAATGCTAATTTCAAATATATAATTTTCATCAAGTTTAGTGCTACCCATCAATAGTTACGCGCCTGAGAATATTTGGCTGATTTTCAAAAAAAGGGTTATAGTTATAGAACCTAAAAGCTATAGAACCTTAATGAAAATAACACCATCATATTCAGCGTACCAGAGAACCCTACTGTAGAGGTTTCAAGCTCCTATCTACAATAATGTAGACTTTTGCAGTTTTTTCCAGAAGAAAGATCATGGATGTATGTTTATTTGTTTTTTGTTTTTGTTTTCCAGGGGGTGATCATATCGACCCAGTGGTCCTAGAATATCGTGGGAGGGCTCACTGGAACGGAAATTAAAAGTTCTAGTGCCCTTTTTAAGTGGCAAAAAAAAATGGAGGGCAACTAGGCCCCCTCCCACGCTTATTTTTTTCCCAAAGTCACCCGATCAAAATTTTGAGATAGCCATTTTGTTCAGCATGGTCGAAAATATGATAAATATGTCCTTTAGAATGACTTAATCCCCCGAAGTCCCCAGGGGGAGGGCTAAAAGTTATGAACTTTACCCAATGTTAATATATAGTATTGATTATTGGGAAGTATACAGAAGTTTTCAGGTGGGTTTTTTGCCTGGTAGTGGGAGGTAAGGGTGGGTCAGGGGTTATGTTTGAGGATCTGTCCATGAAGGAAGTTTTCATGGGGGAAGGGAAATTGCCATGAAGGGGGCGCCGGACTTGCCAGCATTATTTATTGGTTATTAGGAAGTATACAGACATTTTCAGGAAGGATTTTTTTCTGGAGGGGGGGGGGGCTAGAGGAGGGGGTTACTCTGGAGAATCTTTCCATGGAGGATGTTTCTTTGGGGTAAAGGACATTTCTATGAAGGGGGCGCCGGATATCCAAGCATTATTTAAAATACGATTAGAAATTAAATTAAAAAAAACAAGTTTTTTCAACTGAAAGTAAGAAGCAGCATTAGAACTTAAAACGAACAGAAATTATAACGTATGTGAGGGGGTTCTACCCCAAGTCAATACCTCGTTCTTTACGCTACAGTTTTATTTAGTGCTTTAACAAGAGCTATATATTCTAATTAAACGGCATTTGTGATTCAGGGGTTTGTGAATCAAATTTTTTTTAACTTTTAACGTAAAGAGCGTGGAATTGACTAAGGGGAGAACCCCCTCATATACGTAATAACATATACGTAATAAAAAAAAAACAATAAAAAAACAAGTGATACGGCTCAATAGTAATCGAAACTTTTAAAACTTTAAAATTTTGATGTCAATAAATGTATCAAAAGAATGTGTTTATAATGCTGATTCTAAATATATAAATTTTATTAAGTTTAGTATTACTCATCAAAGGCTACGAGCCTGAGAAAATTTATCCGATTTTTTAAAGAGGGGGGAAACATCCCCTACAAGTGAAAGAATTTTAATGAAAATCACACCGTCAGATTCAGCGTATCAGAAATCCCTATTACATAGGTTTCAAGCTCATATCTGCAAAAATCTGCAACTTTGTATTTTTTGCCAGAAGAAAAATATACGAATATAGAAGTTAGTTATGTAAGTTAATTTGTAAAGATATCCATTTAGCAAAAGAAAATTAAAAATTTTATACAAATTTTGTTTACTTATTCAATGACGGTTAGCCAAAATAAAAGCTGCATTAACTAAAAAACGATCAGGAATTAAATAAAAAAAAACAAGTTTTTTAAACTGAAAGTAAGGAGCGACATTAGAACTTAAAACGAACAGAAATTATTCCGTATATGAAAGGGGCTGTCCCCTCCTCGATGCCTCGCTCTTTACGCTAAAGTTAGACTCTTTCTCACAACTCTATTTTCTTAAACAATATAAAACTTTAGCGTGAAGAGCGAGGTGTTGAGGAGGGGACAGCCCCTTTCATATACGGAATAATTTCGGTTTGTTTTATGTTTTAACGTCGCTCCTTACTTTCAGTTTAAAAAACTTGTTTTTTTTTATTTTTAGTACAAAAACAACTCAATATGGCAACAAGTTGCACTAAAGCAAAAAGATGTTTGAAAAAGTGACCAGTTGGATATTATGCATGTCAATTTATCTTACCAATTCAAATGAAAATTGGGGATAATAAAAATAATTATTGCAATTGATTATACAAAAAATAATGGCAAAATATAAAAAAAGGCCTTCTCTCGAGCCTTTAACACCACCAAATTCCTGAAAAAAAGATTTTTAATATGGGTTTTAAGTTGCAGCGCTGCTTGCTACTTGCAGGGGGGGGGGATAATTTCTCTTCAATCTTTTTAATCACTTAGTTAGGACACCAGAACTTTAGATTTCCGTTCAATAGAGCACCCTCTCCATCTTCTAGGACCATTGGTTCGATACAATTACCCCTGGGAAAATAATGAAATATAAACATGCGTCCTTGATGTTTCTTCTGGCAAAAAAAATTAAAAAAATTCAACATTGTCGTAGATAGTAGTTTAAAGTCTTCCCTAGAGTTCTTCGACAATAAAGTCTTTCTAAAGTCTTTAAAGTCTTTCTAGAGTTCTTTGACAATATAGGGGTCGACTGGTGGAGGATTTCTATCTTCTCTAACTTTCGTAAAGTTTGTATAGAATATAACATGTTTGTTAATAGGTTTACGTGGAACAATGAGTGTTCACCCGACTGACACGGCAAGGACAGAACTAGAACTGATCGAAGTAATCTTAACTTGTCTCTTATATTCACTTAAACTAGGAAGTCAAAACCCAGACACGAAATAACTGACATAACGTACAGCCGTAATCTCACGAAAGAAGAATTAATACATATCAAGGTTTGCAAGAGTGTATAACCTCTGCAGTAGGGTTCTCTGATAGGCTGAATCTGATGGTGTGATTTTTATTAAGATAGCTTAACTTTGTGGGGGAGTTTCCCCTCTTTTTCGAAAATCAGGCAAATTTTCTCAAGCTCCCTGCTTTTGATATATACCAGTAAACTTGATGAATTTAATATATTTGGAATCCGCATAAAAGTCAACTCACTTGATGTGGCTGAAATGACTGATGACTTTGTGGGAGGGGGGCTACTTACCCTTCGATTTTTGGTCACTTATAAATGCCTAGAACTTTCAATTTCCACTCGAATAAGCCCTCTTCCGTTCTTCTAGGACCACAGGTTCGATACGATCAACCCTGAAAAAATAAACACGCATCCATGATCTTTTTTCTGGCAAAAAAAAACACAAAATTCTACATTTTACACATGGGAGCTCAAAACTCCTAGATTAAGATTCTCTGATACGTTGAATCTGATGGTGTGATTTTAAGATTACTTGACATTTTGGGGGTGTTTCCCCCTTTTTTGAAAATCAAGCAAACTTTCTCAGGCTCGCAGGTTTCGAAGAGTGACATTAAAACTAATGTACTTGATATATTTGGAGTCAGCATAAAAAGTCAATTGTTTTTATGTATCTAGTGTTATCCATGTTTTAGAATTTCGGTTACTATTGGGCCGAGTCACTCCTTACAGTTCATTACGACGAACTGTTTGATAAATTGCCAGTTGAAAGTTTGATTTGCCAGTCGGCTTCGGGTTTTTGTTATTCAGTTGCCTTTTAACCATTGCTAAAAAAAGGATGTCTTTTATTTTGTTTTTTGCTTAAAGTTTGTCAGTTTATAATTTCCCTTTGGAATTCCTTCCATATTTTTTCTTAGATCTTCACTGAGAACAATTGAGTGGTGATCTCTATTGAATTTTATCGCTTCTTTCACTGGATGTGATTTTCTTCGTTCTTTGGAATTTTCTCATTTTAGAATACTCAGCTAGTTTCAGAAATTATTTCTGAATAGTTTCAGAAATTAAATAGTTTCAGGTATACTCAGCTAGTTTCAGAATAGTTTCAGAAATTATTGAATATAGATCAAAAAGAGGTGTTTTTTATTCTAGTGATAATTCTAAGATTGGCTCAATGCTTTGGCTTGTCATTGAAAGTTACCTTTTTTTCTCTTTACAACAGCAAGCCTATTATCAATACCATTACTGCAAAATATGCAGAAAGTGAGATTCTTTAAATCAATGGCGATTTTATCCATAGATCTATGATAAGTGACCTCAAAACCCATAAGATAAGATAAGATAAGATAAGTTTTATTCTTCATTAAATACACATATAATATTACATGTTATTAATCCCTCAAAGGCTCATTGGCCTGTACAAAAATATTCTCACTTCCGTTAAATCATAATTAGAACCGATATATTTTGTTTCTGGACTTTTGCATTGTGAAATTAGACTGATACATTTAATGAAACCTTAAAAGTCAGCCTTTGCAGAATGTGGTGAATGATACATTTTACAGCATTCGTGGTACAGTCCTATCACGTAGAGCCCCTTGTGCCATGAGTCACATAATTGTGCCAAGCGTGGTGCCTGTCACTTTTCGTACATAATTTTTGAAATTGGGTAACACCTTGCATCTCAGTGGCATCGATTGCGGGGGGGGGGAACAGGCAGGGACCCTCTAGATTTTTGGTTCCCTGCCTAGATTTTGAAAATCCCTATTTTAGGGAGTATTTTCATTGAAAGAAATGAAAACACGGCAAATTCCCCCCTAACTCTCTTGATTTTGAAAAAAAAAATTTACCCCCTGTAAATTTTCGTGACTTGACGCCAAAGTCGAGTCTAGAGATACATCTAAAACCGTTTGTTTCCACTAATACAAGACATACAACCTTAAAAAGACTTTATATAAATAATAGATTAAACGCAAATTATATTATCAAACAGTTTGTGGTAACGGTCTGTAAGTAAGAAGCGACACGGCTCAATAGTAACCGAAACTTCAAAAACGAAACTTTGATACCAAAACATAGACCAAAAAAATTATATTTTTATGCTGATTTCAAATATAAAAGTTCCATCAAGTTTAGTTTTACCCATCGAAAGTTACGCGCCTGAGAAAATTTGCCTGATTTTAGATAAAGGGGGAACCCTCCACTCTAAAAGCTACAGAACCTTAATGAAAATCACACCATCAGATTCAGCGTATCAGAGAACCCTACTGTAGAGGTTTCAAGCTCCTATCTGCAAACATGTGGAATTTGTATTTTTTGCTAGAAGATAGATCACGGATGCGTGATTTTTTTATTTTTTTTCAGGGGTGATTGTATCGACCCAGTGGTCCTAGAATATCGTGAGAGGGCCCATTGGAACGGAAATTAAAAGTTCTAATGCCCTTTTTAAGTGATAAAAAAATGGAGGGCGACTAGGCCCCCTCCCACACTCATTTTTTCCCCAAAGTCACTGTATCAAAATTTTGAGATAGCCATTTTGTTCAAGATGGTCGAAAATATAATAAATATGTCTTTTAGGATGACTTAATCCCCCAAATTCCCCGGGGGGAGGGCTGAAAGTTCAGAACTTCACCCAATGTTTACATATAGTATTGGTTATTGGGAAGTAAACAGAGGTTTTCAGGGGGGATTTTGATGGTAGTGGGGGGAGGGGTCGGGGGATATTTGGGAGGATCTTTTTAAGGAGGAAGTTTTCATGAGGAAGGGACACTGCTATGGAGGGGGCGCTGGATTTCCCAGCATGATTAAAAAACGATCAGAAATTAAACTAAAAAAACTAGTTTTTCAACTGAAAGTAAGGAGCAACATCAAAATTTGAAACGAACAGAAGTTATTACGTATATGATTGGGTTCTCCCCCTAGTCAATACCTCGCTCTTTAAGCCAAAGATTTTTCAGTACTTTCATAAGAGCTGTTTATTCTAATTAACGGGCTTTGTGATTAACACTTTCAGAACTGAACCAAGAAGGAGTTGCGTAAAAATTCTGAAAATAGCAGAGAGTGATCCTGGAGGTTCAACTAGAACATATTTATTTTTAAAAATTTTTTATTTCATTCCAAATCCAAACTGTGAATGGTTACCATATGGTCACGTCAGGTATATACAGATACTATTTTAGGTGAAAATTTGTGAAACAGTTGCGATCTGAGATCAAACACAGTCGAACTTTGCACTTCGAACACATGATTCGACTGGTTCCAACCCTAACGCTCTTCTCATAGCGACACCTTCCCTTTTCAGTCGTATCCGGAAAATGCGAGGTCTGGTCAAACCTCATTGATTCCGAAGGCATCCCGTCTCGCGAGGTAGACGTATTGCGCTTCGTCACTAATAAGGATGGTCTTCCAACTCGAGGACATTGAGATACGCTAGTAAGAACCAACCCACGAGCAATGTCCATTTTTAAGTACAGTAGAGACATATGCCGAACATTGGTCTGCTTACACTGTCGGCGGTGTATCAGCCAGGCGTTATTCACAGCCATGTCAAAGAAGTAGTACACAATCCTCATATTCCATTTCTTCGAGCGAATGTCAGTCCTGTAAAGCTCCAGGAGCATGTCAGCAAGATCTACGCCCCCCATTGATTTGTTGTAGTCACGGACGATTCGGGGGCGATCAACTTCGACGTATTTCCGTGTTGTGCCATCCCATCTCTGACACTTATCAATTGGGGTGACTGCACAGTATGACGAAGCCAAATGGACTGGTTTGTTGTCATACCATTTTACTACCGATACTTCTGAATGTCTTTCAAAACAGAAGTCCACTGACCCTCGTCCATTCTTCTTCATGTTGGCGTCGGTATCTAGAACAGCGCCCCTCATTCTGTTGCTGCGTATAGTACCACATGACTCGATGCCATATTCAACCCGAAGCTTGTGAATGAGATCGATGCCAGTATAGAAGTTATCAAAGAACAGCTTGAAGTTCATGAACCTTGGCAGATTTTCTACAAGCCGAAGGACAACGTCAGTACCTTGGCCAAGTTAAGAAATTTCAACTGATCCTTTTCCTGTATATATCTCTATGTCACACACTATTCTGCTGATGCAGGCTCTCGTGAAAACCTTTACACCCCACGAGTGGGGCTTGTCCTTCAAGTACTGTCGAAATCCAATTCTTCCTTTGAACGGGATCATCTGTTTGGCAATACTTTGGATCTCTTATGGGTCTATTTTTTTAGATTCTCCCTGAATGCGTCGTATAGTCTTCTGATCTTGAACAGTTTATCATGATCAGCCTCCCCTTTCAGTATCATTAAGGTGTCATCGCAAATGTGGAAGAAAGATCTCAAGCTGATGAACCTATCTCTGCTCATGGTATCAGCCACCGGGGAATATCGTATTCCATTCTTCCAGTACATTCTCATAGCCAGAAGTTTGATAATGCACATGATCATTTGAACTCCAAGAAATCTGTGCAGCTCTTCAAGAGAAAGTTTCAGAACAAGATTCTTCTTTCTCATGGCATTCAGGTTCGTTTGGTCCACAATGTTTGAAAGAATGTGTTCTGTGATAAATATTCGGAAGAGATCAAGGGGCGTTTGTACCTCGTCTTAGTGTGGCATAGAACCCTTCCAGGTAATATCTCGAGGTTCGGGCTCCGTTTTTATCCACTTGTATTGCTTTGCCTCCTTTGCTACCTTCTTTTTTGCTGCTGGTTTTGCCGTGACCTGAGGATCATCAGTTGAAGTTACTAGACCGGCCACTGCTTGGGAAGGAGCATTTTTATTAGCTATTGTAAGGACAAAGAGTTCAGCAGGTGCAATAACTGTTGCTGATTGCATTGCAGAAGAGGTTGCCACTGGTGCTGATGATGTGCTTGAAGAACTGTTTGACGCTGCTGTGTCATTCAAGCCCGGGAGAGGCAAATTGAATTGATCCGTGTCATCGCCATTGTCTAACTCGAACCTGCCAAGCTTTGATAAAGGGATGTCATCTGTGTGGTCAATATCCTCTTCATCACTTCTGTCTTCATTGCCATAACAGTTGAGAGAACGTAGAGGTTGAAATTCTTGATCTGGATTGTCTGGTGCCCAGTTTGGGTCGTCGTCGGACGAGATATCGAGATCTGAATCACAATCAGGTATGAATAAAAGCCTTGCTGCTTCTTCTGCAGTCATTTTCTTAGTAGCTCTTCTACTTCTTTCCTTGATCATTCTCTCTTCCAAGGGCTTAGGACCATTACCTCTCATGGAGTCAGAGCTCGTGCATGGGCCAGCTGAAATGAAATTCAAGGTAAGTGCATCACTTAATAATAATAATATAATGCAATAAAATAGGCCATTGGCCTCTACACTTCCTTGAGGCATCACACAAAATAGCTCTTTTACCCTTGTTACCACTAAAAAGTAGGAACAGAAAGAAAATGTGCCTATTCCCGATCATAAAAAGGACTTGCTGCCTCGTTTGCTGTACAAATCTGCCTAGGTGTGGTTTGGCAATGAATGCCTGACGTGACCATTTGGTAACCGATCGTTAGAAACCTTGTTTGGGGCTAAACTACAGCTCAGAGTTAGACTAGTGATATCTCATTGGAAAGATCGCATTCTTAGCTACAAAATAATATCATAATCAGGCTCTGAACTTACCAGAAATGTCCAGGTCATCGAGTTCAAAATCTGTACCTTTCCGCTTTTTCGACATTTTATGTTTTATCTAAACTAGGACGGTCACTCGACCACTCGGGTAAAGCCTTGAGGGATAATAAATTCAAACGCGATAGAGCCAAGCAAGCGCTATCTAGTGGAAAATAAATCACGGGTGTAACTTTGTCGAGTCGAGAGAAAAAAAATAGGGGGTGAGGGGTATCCGTATGGTGACCACAGGCATGAAAGGGTGAAGGAGTCATTTTTAAAGAATTGTAACAAAATTCGAACTTTAGCGTAAAGAGTTAGGTATTGACAAGGGGGCTAACCCCGTAATATACGCATTAAAAATATATGAATATGGAAGTTCGTTACGTAAGTTAATTTGTAATTTACGTATATTTATTACTAATAAAAACGTTCTTAAATAAAATTTAACAACTTTCGAGAAAGCCATCTAACGAAATAAAAGTAAACCTAATGAGCAAATTTTGTTTTAATTATTCATGTACGGTGAGCAAAAATCAAAACCTGCATTAATTCAAAAATGTTCAAAAAGTAACTAAAAGAACACGCGTTTTTTTTAACTGAAAGTAAGGAGCAACATTAAAACGAACAGAAATTATTTCGTATATGAAAGGGACTGTCCCCTCCTCAACGCCTCACTATTTACGCTAAAGTTAGACTCTTTCTCACAACGCTATTTTTTTAAGGAATAAAAATTTTAGCGTAAAGAGCGAGGCGTTGAGGAGGGGACAGTCCCTTTCATACACGGAATATTTTCTGTTCGTCTTACGTTTTTACGTCGCTCCTTACTTTCAGTTCAAAAAACTTGTTTTTTATATTTAATCTATATACAGTGCTGAAAACAAACATTAACTACTATGAATGTCAGGACATAAACTACTATCATCGGTAATCAATCGACAAAAAAAAAATTAAAGCTAAGATCACTTCAGGTGGATTTTGAAACAGAATTGAAACAGTTTATAGTGCTGGTTGTAAGGACTCGTTTAAAACTTTCATCTTTCTAGTGGGCAAAGTATAATCACCTACGGAATAAGTACTGACAAAACTCTCCAAAACTGACCCAGCGTACCTCAGCGCCTCTAGATGCAAAATGTTGTACTACTTAATCGCTCCGAGCCAAAGTACTATGCTCCGGCCAATAATTATGCTCGAGCGTGATTCAGGCGACGAGTGACCGGGATGAATTGTGTAACTACATAGGTGATTATACTTTGGTTGCCAGGTTCACATAGGTATACAAAGGGTCACTTTTTTTGTGTGGAGAGGATAGGTTTTGTCAGTACTTGTTCCGTAGGTGATTATACTTTGCTAGTGGGCAACAACCCTTTCTCTTATGGTTACGGTATCATTGCAAACAAAAAGCAGGAAGAATTTCTGAGAATCACCACCGATGGTGCTTGAATGTCTTAACAGTAGTCTTTTATATTACTGGCAGAGACAATTTTTTTTTTTTTTACTCTTCGTATTCGGAGGAAATAAAAAGTTTGAATTGAATTGAAAGAATGACTTACATACTCTCTTAGAAAATATTTGCAAGAGAAAACACTAGAGGCGAATGTCACGAAATCCCAAATCATGAGTTTTAGCAAAAATATCCTTAGAATCAGTACCACAATTTTTATTGAATGGAAAAATGCTGGAAGCGGTGGAAAAAGCCAAATACTTAGGTTTCATCCTTTGTCGAAATGGAAAATGAACGAGTCATATTACAACTATGCCACGAAAGGAAAAAATGCATTATTTGGAATACATCTATAGTATCACACTAACATCAGAAATAAGTGAATTAAGCCTCCACAAATATATATTGAATACTAAAATTATGCCTATCCTACATTACGGATCAGAAATATGGGGATATCAGACGGCAAAGCAACTAGAAACCCTTCAACTTCAATATTATAAACGACTTTTTGACTTACAGAATACAACACATGCTTTAGTATTAAAAGGTGATCTTGGTATATTTAACCTGAAATTGAAAAGATACACCCAAATCATCAAATTTTGGTTAAGTCTCATTAAAGTTCCCTAGCCTAGACTTGCCCGAGCAGCATATGAAGATCTTCTCCTCCAGTCAGTGGCGTCATTTGGGGGTGGCAAAGGAGGGCAGTTGCCCCCCAATAAATTGGAAAAAAGCTATTATATAGCCCTAGCCCATGCCCCTTGACTCTCTGGATGTGGAACTGTTTTGCCTCCTCAATAAAAATGCTGGAGCTACGCCCCTGCCTCCTGTGTAACAAAACCTCATATGCAGCAGAAATCAAAAGGATATTAGACGAGAATGGATTTTCAAGTTCGTGGGAGAAAGGAAAAGGGCCAGAAGATTATGAAAAGTTCTTTACGAAATTTAGTGCAAGACTTGAATACCAAGAAAGACAATTATGGCAATCAGCTGTGGATAAATCTTCAAGTCTTACTTTGTATAGAGAAGCAAAAGAGAACTTCGGACAGGAGTTTTACTTTAAGCTGGGATTGCCCATTAAATATATGAGGATTTGGATTCAGATTCGAGCTAATTGTCTGCCAATTTATGGTAAGGTTGTAAGGAAAATGAGGGAAGGTCCGGAGGCCGTTTGTAGTTGCTTCAGATGTGGGAAAAATGATTGTGGGTTGGGCCATTTCCTCCTCCGGTGTAAGCAGCTTTCTCATTTAATGGGCTCAATTATCCAAGAATGGAAAGATAGGCTGTTTGGTGGGTTAATGAGATCTGAATCTCCCCGTTATATTGTGGCAATAGGAAATTTTGTATTGAAGGGAAGGATGTCAAATGAAGTGTAATTTTTCTTTAGTATTTGTCTTTTTTATATATAGCTTTAAAATACAGACTATTATTAATATTATTATACCAATGTTGGAATGCTTCAAAAGTGCGCATAGGACTTCACGTTAGTGTGGCGATATTAAAATTTTGATTTTTACAGAACTAAGCCATAAAAATGAACTTATCGGAAAAAGATGCATCAGACATCAAAATTTTAGGGTGTGTCACACTTCACGCAATACGCACATCCTTCTTCGAACGGTACTCCCTCAGGGTGGGAAATGTGGTTCTGAAGGCTCATGGTAGTTTTAAAAGTGGAACTAATGAGCCTCGCTGTTTTCGACCATAAGTCCACGAGGATTAAAATGTAATTTCCCCAAAAACAGCAATTATTGAAACATTGAAAGGAGCAATTATTGAATTTGGAAAGAGCATAAAAAAAGGCATCAGGTGATGTTCTCATTTTCATAGTAGCTAAATTATGTCATATGTAAATATCTACCACATATCCGCCAGAATAAATATTTATTGAACTGTTAAAGGTTCCGTAGCCGTAGTTGCAATTGTTGGTACTGGTCTATTAGATAAAACACTCGAAAAGTGAAGTTTGGTGACACTAAAAAATGATGATCATAGAATACTTTATTAGCAAAATTGTGAAGGTTATTTGTGAATTATTAAATTGGGAACTTAGGCGTCGGCTGACCGTCTTAAAGGAAAATAAAAGTTCACTATTAGAGCGATACTTGACCTAGTTCATTTTAGTTCATTATTAACGCAACTCTTGAGGACACCGGTTAGTTTGCTTTGACTAGTGATAGAATCAGGGTTGCCACCCCTATTGATTTGTCACTATTTCTAGTGATTTCTTATGTTGCCTAGTGATTTTTTAGCTAGTGATTTTCGTTATAAAACTAGTGATTTTTTCCAAAATTTAGTGATTTTTCACGATACAGCACGTAGATTCATCATTGAATCAAATAAATCATACAAGAAGCTAACTAATAAAAAAAAACACAAAATAATTATTCGCTACAGTTCCTAATATGTTCCAGATTAGTATTTATGCTAATATACCGCCTTTGAAACTTCCAATTTCCGACCATGTGTCCATATTAAATATGACCCAGAGCGTTATCATCAAGATAATAGGCGAACTAGTTAATCGCAAAATTGCGAAAATGTTGTATACTTCCTCTTTTACAACATTTGCGCAGACCGAATTTTTGTCTTCATATTTATGTTCATTTTTTTTTGTCTCTAATCTATCAGTGCTAATTATAGAAAATATTGTCTCCCCATGAATTTTCAAATGAAGATTTGGGATTTGCCAAGGACTGAAGAATAGGCAATTATATTTTTCAAAAAGTTCGTGGTAACCAACTGTAAGTAAGGAGCGACCCGGCTCAATAGTAACCGAAACTGTAGAAAACGGGTTTTTGATACCAATAGATACATCAAAAGAATCAAATTTCAATGCTGATTTCAAATATATAACTGTCATCAAGTTTAGTGCTACCCATCAAAAGTTACGCACCTGAGAAAATTTGGCTGATTTTCAAAAAATAGGGGAAAGAGCCCTAAAAATTATAGAACCTTAATGAAAATCACACCATCATATTCGTATCAGAGAATCAGAGAACCCTACTGTTGTGTTTTAAAGCGCCTATCTAAAAAAATGTGTATTTTTGCATTTTTTTCCATATGAAATTTAACGTTTGGGTGTTTTTTCGTTTTTTTTTTTGTTTTTTTTTTTTTCAGGGGTGATCGTATCGACCCAGTGGTCCTAGAATATCGTGGGAGGACTCATTGGAACGGAAAGTAAAAGTTCTAGTGCCCTTTTTAAGTGTCAAAAAAATGGAGGGCAACTAGGCCCCCTCCCACGCTCATTTTTTCCCAAAGTCACCTGATCAAAATTTTGAGATAGCCATTTTGTTCAGAGTGGTTGAAAATATGATAACTATGTCCTTTAGGATGAATTAATCCCCCGAAGTCCCCGGGGGGAGGGCTTAAAGTTATGAACTTTAAAAACAAGTTTTCCAACTGAAAATAAGGAGTAACATCGAAACTTAAAACGAACAGAAAATATTAAATGTATGATTGGGTTCCTCCCCTAGTCAATACCTCGCTCTTTAAGCCAAAGATTTTTTAGTACTTTCATAAGAGCTATTTATTCTAAGTAACGGCCTTTGTGATTAAGGGATCATTTTTAAATAATTATAACAAAATTCGAACTTTAGCGTAAAGAGTGAGGTATTGACTGGGGGGCGAGCCCCCTAATATAGGGGAGACTGGGGTAATGGCGGTCAGCGGGTAACGGCGGTCACTATGATTTCTTGTAAAGTGGATAATGCATATTCATACCAATTGGTGCTGCCTTCTCAAGACAGTTTATTGAAATGCTATTAGAGCGAGCGGCATCTTGTCAGCCTTAGTTTGTTTGTTGTTTAAGAAAGATTGTTTGACCTTTCGTCTTATAATACAGACAATAGTTTAATCCACTATCAGCTCCTTCTGTTTACATTTCACAGAACGAGACTTATCTCGTAATAACAAGGTAAGTTATATTGTTGTATCATGTAGCATTTTATTAAGATTTAAGTACTGATATTCTGATTTTTAGTCGTTAAATAATAACCTTGCGGTTGGGGTAATGGTGGTCACCGCGCTAGGGGTAATGACAGTCATGACCGGCATTACCCCATTAGTACTCATTTTTTTTTTCTATGTTTCAGATGCCCAGAAAATACATAAGGAAAACAGATAAAGCTACATGGACTGCAGAGAACCTTAAGAAAGCAAAGACAGCCATTTCAAGAGGATTATCGATTCGAAAGGCCGCTGATCAATTCAAAATACCATTCAGCAAGTTGCAAGAACGCATGAAGAGTGGGATTAATTCTGATCCAAGCTTAGGCAGAAAGTGTGTCATCCCTCCTGTTCACGAAGCAGCTCTAGATGTCCGTGTAAGAACTTTATCAAAGATTTTCTATGGCTTCACTGCACCGAAATTAAGAAAAATTGCATTTGAATATGCAGAAAGAAACCTATTAAGCCATAGATTTGATAAAGAAACAAAAATGGCTGGCTTGGATTGGATGTACGGATTCATGGACAGAAACAAAATTAGTTTGCGCAAACCTGAAGCCACAAGCATCGGAAGAGCCATTGGGTTTAACAAAGACGAAGTAAATCATTTTTTCCAAAATTTAGAACAGGCTATGGATAAATACAAGTTTAAAGATACCAATTATTGGAACGTAGATGAAACAGGGATCACCACTGTGCAGGACCCTGGTCTAATACTGGCAGAACAGGGCCAAAAGCGTATGGGTTCTATAACAAGTTGGGAAAGGGGAAAAAACATTACAGTTGTGTGTGCAATGAGCTCGGGAGGGCTTTATGCTCCACCAATGTTCATATTTCCTCGAGCTCGTATGTCCCCACTCTTAGAAAAAAAATGGGCCACCTGGATCAGTTTACTCATGCTCTAAGACAGGCTGGATCAATGAAGAACTGTTCGTTGTTTGGTTAAAACACTTTGCTCAGTTTACTCATGCTAGTAATGACAACAAAATGCTTCTTATTCTTGACAACCATTCCACTCATTGTTCATCTGAAGCATATGATATTTGTAGGGAGAAAGGGATTGTTATGGTGTCACTACCGCCCCATACATCACATAGACTTCAGCCTCTGGATGTAGTATTTTACTCGCCTTTGAAGGCTGCTTACAAAAGGGGATGTGATTTGTTCATGAAATCCAGGAATTTAGTAAAAATAACCCCTTACGATGTAGCAGAGATATTCAATAAGGCATATTCACCAGTTGCTACGATTGCAAAAGCAACAAGTAGGTTCAAAAACACAGGGATCCATCCTTTTAATCCAGGAGTTTTCACAGATGAGGATTTTTTGGTAGAGGACATCCTCCAGAAGAATCAAGACTTAACGCCTGTTTGTGTGGACGTTTCCTTGAAAGCTACTGCAAATGAAGACATCGTAGAAAGTAGGCCGATACGAGGTCACGACTAAACAAAACTTAGAATCCTCTGTCCTACGTGATGAAGTTCATATTTAGCCTAACACACAAATTAATGTGTCAATACAAGAGATTTCTCCTCTACCTGGATGCAGTAATTGGGCTGATAAGCCAAGAAAACGAGCGAGACAAAAGCAATATTCTCAGATCTTGACTTCAACACCGATGAAAATCCTGCTTCAAGAAAAAAAAAGAAAGCGAAAAGAAAAACAAACCAAGATCAAGGAAAAACTAAAAAGGAAAGAAGAAAAGAACCAAAGAACTAAGCGAGTGAAAAAAGAATTTAATGGAGAAAAGAAAAAGCCTGCTGTTCCTGAAAGAAAAACACAAAAAGTGGAGCAAAAGAAAATGATCAGGAAACTTTTTGAATCTGACTCCGACACTTCAATTGATGAGGAAAACATTCGTGAAGACGAATCAGAAAGTGAGCTATGTTTGACAGAGATCGGCAAAGAAACCTGTGTCTATTGCGAAGACACCGGGACAGATAGAGAAATGTGGTATCGGTGCACTTCTTGTGCATTATGGGCACATCAAGAATGTTCCGGATGGGACACTCCTGAGGGGTATTTATGTGACATGTGCTCAAGAAAGTAAAATTGACTTAAAGTTTTGCAAGATCATAAGTTATATGAATATTTTTTTTGGCGCTTGAATTCTTTAAGCCGTTTTTTGCTATGGAAAGGTTTTCTTTGTTTTTTTTTTCAAATAATTGACTTCTAATTATTCCCATACTTTCAATTACATTTTTGTAATTTCTTAAATACGGAATTATGTAACAATATAAATATGATGATTTCAATTTAACGTGTTTATGTCATTGAAATTTCCCACATTTTTTTATTTACAGCCCTATAGTAGAACATGACCTTACCAACTGCCATTACCCCTAGGATAGGGGGTAATACCGGTCAAAGCTGGTTTGGCAAAACAATGCTTAATGCCTATATGTAATCTTGATTAAGGCTCAATTCAAGTATGCAATAGGTAAAATATACTATGCTAGAGATTTAACGTGTTTAGGTTTGAATTTTATCTTTCTTATAGTTTTTATTCTCATTTTGCCTTAGGTGACCGCCATTACCCCAGTCTCCCCTACGTATTAAAAATATATGAATATAGAAGTTCGTTACGTAAGTTAATTCGTAAGTTACGTATATTTATTACTAATAAAACGTTCGTAAATAAAAATAAACAAGTTTCGAGAAAGCCATTTAACCAAATAAAAATAAAATTAATATGCAAATTTTTTAAATTATTCATTTACGGCGAGCCAAAATTAAAACCTGCATTAATCCAAAAACGTTAAAAAATTAAATAAAAAAAAAACAAGTTTTTTTTAACTGAAAGTAAGGAACGACGTTAAAACTTAAAACGTACAGAAATTATTCCGTATATGAAAGGGGCTGCCCCCTCATCAACGCCTCGCTCGTTACGCTAAAGTTTGACTTTCTCACAACGCTTATTTTTTAAAACAATAAAAAACTTTAGCGTAAAGAGCGAGACGTCGTTCCTTAGTTACAGTTAAAAAAAACTTGTTTTTTTTTATTTAATCCAGGATAAGGGGCTGTTGTCCAAAACAAAACACTGCCTCAATGGACACGCAATGACTTTGTACTCTTACGAGAAGCAACCTTGTTTGAAAACCGTCAATTTGCGTGTCAATACGTGGTTTCCCCGACCGAGGAGAAGACACTTTACTCCATCAAATTAAGCTTAAAACAGAGCCAGGATCAAGAATAATTTCAAATTGTTAGAAGGGCGACAACACAACTGAGCTGGAACAAGCAGCTTCATATTTCATAGTTTTCATATTTCCTTTTCATATTTCCAAGTTGTAATTTTTACAATTTCGCTAATAAAGTGTTCCATTTTCTTCGTATTTTTTTTCATTAGCGTTAAAAAGACTTCACTTCTCGAGTGTGTTTTATATAATAGACAAGTACCTAATTGTTTGCCGTAAGCCTACATTACGCATGAACTATTCATGACCTGATCATAGGCAACATATAGATAATTAGCTGAATACCACTACATATTTAAGTATCACCCAAGGGTCAAATCTTAAGTATGCATCGACAGGCCTGTCTTAATGATGGTATTAAATTAGCCTCGTTTTTAGAGTGTTAAATTTGACACCAACATTCTGAAACAAATCAAACAGTTCGTGGTAACGAACTGTAAGTAAGGAACGACCCGGCTCAATAGTAACCGAAACTCTAAAAAGCGGAATTTTGATGCCAATAGACATATCAAAAGAATTAGATTATTATGCTGATTTCAAATATATCAGTTTCATCAAGTTTAGTCTTACCCATCAAAAGTTCCGCGCCTGAGATAATTTTGCTGATTTTCTAAAAAAAGGGGGAAAGACCCCCTAAAAGCTATAGAACCTTCATGAAAATCACACCATCAGATTCAGCGTATCAGAAAACCTGTAGAGGTTTCAAGCTCCTATCTGCAAAAATGTGGAATTTTGTATTTTTTGCCAGAAGAAAGGTCACGGAAATGCGTGTTAATTGTTTTTTTTTCCCAGGGGCTATCGTATTGACCAAGTGGTCCTAGAATGCCATGGAGGGGGCTCATTGCATTGGAAATTAAAAGTTATACAGCCCTTTTAAGATACCAAAAAACGGAGGGCAACTAGGCCCCCTCCCCCGCTCATTTTTTCCCAAAGTCACCAAATCAAAATTTTGAGATAACCATTTTGTTCTGCATGGTCAAAAATATGATAACTTTGTCTTTTAGGATCCCCCAAAATCCCCGAGGGGAGGGCTGAAAGTTATGAACTTTTCCAAATGTTAACATATAATATTAGTAGAGGAGGGGGTACCAGCCCCGTACGAACACCGTGCTGCCATCTACAATTTAGTTTAATGCTGACGGGACATAATTTATTCAAGGATTATCGATCGAGTCTAATGTGGGTGTGTCAAGGTCAATCGATCTGTTGTTGTTTGGCCATGTGCGAATGACATGAGGGGTGATTTACATAATCGATGGGGGAATTATTGATTCACGAGCGTGGGGAATTATGAAACAATATGGTCATAGAGTCCCTAGGGAGAAAGATTACGTAATCGCTCAATGACATCTTTTTCCAAGGTCGATTTATTTGTTGTTTCTATGTGTAATAACTCGGGGGGGGGGCGAAGGTTACCCCGGCCCCTTTAGTTATACCGGGAACAATGGTAGTTATCTAGGACGCGAGGGGGAAGTGGATGTCCGATAACTTGTTTGCGTAATCGATTGGGAATTTTATTTATCCGATAACGGGAAACAGTTAGATCACGTGTTTCCTTCTCAGCCAATCAGCGAGTCGGTTACATCCTCATTCTCAGCCAATCAGTGAGTCAGTTACATATTATCGGCGATGGGAAAATAAAGAAGGGCTTTTTTCTATAGTTCTATTAGTATTTGAATAGAATTAAAATGGGTGAGAAGAAGAAGAACAGTTTGACTTTACTCATTTTGGATAAATATTTGTGTGTGTGTTGACAATGGCGATGAGTGGAATGTTTACCCTATTAGAAGTTGATAGTGGAGTTGATGATAATGGTACAAGAGCACCAAGCATTGCGGTGGAAATCACGAAAGGATCACGGCTTTGTCTGGAATGGGATGCAGTATATGCAAGATATGTGATATCCTTGAGCAAATTTAAAATGGAGGATCAATTATGTTTCGCCGCTAAAGTTGATATAGCACATGTGAATAGACTTCAATGTGCTTTAAGTGCATTGGTGAAACATATTGAAGACAATAAACAGTATCGCTGATTGTACATGCTCTGTATTATCGATGTTGTAATTATTCAATAAAATTGTTTCGAAATCAAAAATGTTCTTTTTCTTTTCTGGTTAGGGCTAACGAATCAGGGTCAGTCTAGAGTCAGCAGTTGGAGTGAAAGGACCGAAAAATGAATAAATTTGAGAAAGAGAGAATTAGATCAAATCTAGTGTTTATGGAAAAACATTTGATTTTGGATGATGATTTTCTCGAGTTATCTCTTAAACGCAGGATATTCTCTTGTCGGGGAACACTTGACAATATAATGAGGAGTGATTCCTCCCCCCATTGGACTATTGTATGAAACTTTTACGATGTGACTCAAATGCATATAGTCAATTTATTGATATATTAATTGGAACAAAGCAGAATCATATTGTAGATATACATTTGAAAACATTGCCAATGGATTCAATGTAGATGGCTCCCCCATCATTCGAAAGAGGTACCGACACAGAGCTACTGCTCTCTCCCACCATTTCCCTCTCATTGAATTTATCGAACGAAGAGGATCAGTTTCGTTTTAGCTGTGAGTGAATTGACATCGGAAACCGAAAAATGTTCTATATATGTCCACTGTGCATGTACACTCTTGGCAGTTGGAAACAATGTGAGAATTGTACACTTATTGATGACTATAGTGAAAAGTGTAAATTATGTAATCCTTGTAAATTACATAGAGGATATGCAGTACAAATTAAAGGTTGTAATTCATGTCTTGAGGAGGTGTGTGACTCTCATCCTAGAGGGCACCTGTGCTCCAATTGTCACTATGATAAATGTGATCAGTGGGAGAATACTTACCCCGCTATGATTGGAAAGAATCCCAAACGTGATTTTAGTTTATTTCTACGAGATTGGTATCGTCGCGGATTTAAATTATTCTGGGAAGAGGAATCTGGTCTACGATTCAACTGTTGGGGTAACAAGACAATTTGGTTTCTACGTCATCGTTGTGATGACACCCCCTACTATGACTATAAACCAAGTGATTTTTATTTGGCAGTGACGGAAGGTGATTCACCACTTGAAAACATTGTATGTGATATTGCTTCAAATAGACAGATTGAAACTCTTGAATTTCATAATATGAATGTAAATAGTATTATTGACTATACAAAGAGATATGACAAGAGTGAAGTTACATTATACTGTAGAAAATGTGACTCTGACTTTGCAGTCAATCAAGATCAATATACAGTGAATCCAAATGATTTATCGGCATTAGTGGTTCACGATAGTTGCCTATACATCGAAGATGAAGAAATCTAAAGTGTAGATTGAAAGACATTGTTGTATATATATACGCATTTTATTAATAAACAAATTCACAAACATTTTTTAAGCACTTTACTCTTAGGGCACTGAAATCAATACTGTATAGGTCTGAGAGGATATTTTCCACTAGAAAGTCGTTCAGACGTGGATTGTCAATATAAATGTTGAGAAACTGCTGGTAAGTATAGTCACGAAATCGGAACACAAAAAATAGTAGTGCATAGAAGCCGCAGATTTTAGTCATTAGATCCTGTACTCTCTTACGATTTTTAATAATAGTTTTCCGACTGCTCTCAATATAGATGCTGATGTGAGGTGTGTAGAATGTATAGGGTAGACCAAGAGGATCAAAAAATTCAATCGTCGTTATTGTTTGAAAGATGCACAGCCAATGACCCGTCAGCACAGTCGACGGACTACTGTTAACAATAATCAAGGTATTTTTGACACGATGAATTTTTCCAAGATAGTCCGAGGGCAGACAATAGGATTTGTACTGAGACTTGTAGGGGTCCATATTAAATACATTGATTATTTGACTGGTGTTCATGGCGCCAAGTCTAGTAGAACACTGCCTTCGGGAGTGATTTCCCAATAGGTTTCATATTGATTTAGTGAGATTAGGGCAATACTCTCAGCCAACGTGTCGGCAAATGTACACTCTAAACGCACACTCCCCGTACGTACTATACTCATATCCTGTGGACCCAACAAATCCAGTACAATGATACCATGTGTTTTAGCAAACATATCTTCGGTTATACCGTTTTCAAATAGTTGAGAGTCATGATCTAGGGTTTGCATGGTCAGCTCTTACAATATTCTAGAGGATTTATCAAATGATAGATTGTAGAGTGGGATGCCGTTTACTTTTCACACAAGAGATGAAAGTACAAACATCTCGAATTTATGTGGACATTCAGTCCAGGATCCAATTGCACTGGCGCTTTTTACAAATGCCAGATCCCATTTCGACGGAATTTCACCATTGAGAAAGGATGAATCGGTGAAGGTGCGTGAGCCCATTGCAATATGTCGCTGATTGATGATTGTATGAGGAACAAGTAGTTTAATATTGTTGCCATTGGCTCTCAGTTTTTCCACGGCCAAAGCAACAGAACTCATGACCTGTTGTTTGCGTACATGAAGTATTGCCAAGGTGAGGGAGAGACTTACATCAGAATTGACAGCAAGTTCTTTTCTCAATATAAAATTGGAGTGTACAAGCGTTAGTTTTATATCGACTTTAAAATTGGTCGGAAGCCATAGGGGTATATTAAATATGTCATGATAGATTTTTCAAATTAGATGTAATTCACTAGTTATAGCATTTTTAACTGCATCTGTAGTATTAGTATCAGTAATATATTTACATCCATTGGAGGTGCCTCTCAATTACTTGTATAATTAGGGTGTCATCAACATCGATTGCATATAGCTTGTATAATATGAGAGATTGTTGCCTGTGCTCACCAGCGTACCATTGATGTAGACACTAATTTTACGAAATAAATTATGTAGTATACAACTTTCATAGGATGTTCCTTCGCCCAGAATTGGCATTGAATTATTAGATTTAGGGACTTTCATTTGCAAATCTATAAATTTTGAAGACATATCCATAAAGTAGTCTTCATTGGAATAAATTTGAAAGTGGATATTCTCGGAGAGGGGGTGTTGTGGATAGAATTGTTCATAGTATCCATGCTTGACACTCACATCAACATTTTCAGCATTGAATAGATTCAATGAGGCGGTGATTGAAGGTTGAGAATTCTTATGCGGTAGGTAGGACATTTTAGGAGAAGAAATCTAGTTTCGATCTGACAATTCTATTCTTCCTGGGACTTTTGGTTGCACTACGTGTCGGCTTTTTCCTTCTTTTCTTTGAGAAAATGGATGTCTTTCGTGTCCGACCTGAGCGAAGACTGATGAGTGATGCGTTGTTTATTGACCTTTTTAAACCTTTACCATTTTGTTTTAATTTCTCGCCAAGGGTTCGTGCACTAGACCTAAGATTTCCGACGCACTTTTTCTAAAATCATTACCAGAGCCCCAATCGTATAGTGTAGAGGATGCAAAATCTGTCGCAGCCGGTACAAGATATTTTCTAGCCAGTGGTAGTGAAGAGCGAAACAGCTTAGCAAACCAACTGCCAAGACCGTAGCCAGACATTGACGAGCGACCTGTGTAGTAGTCCATTCCATTGCCCTGTTGTCTCGGGCCAAGAGTATTAACATAGCAGTCAATATCAGGACAAGTGAATACCACTTTTTTATTAGACATCTTGCTGTTGAACGATGGGTGGAAAATGGCATGTAATCACAGCCAAACCCTTTGAAATTGCTATGGGATCACCCAATTCAGTTCTTAGTGTTAATTGACAGAGTTACAAATAGTAAGTGTTTATGGGGCCATACTGAAGATGCTTTATATTGTAGTGATGAATATGTTCCTTATTGTTTTTTCGTTCAAGAACTCGTAGGAGGGGAACATTTGAATTACCAACCCGAGATGTTTCCACAAATGAAGCATAGAGAAATATACAAGTGTCTGTGGAGAAGGCAGGCGGGTAGTCGGCAAAAATGAAATTAGTGTTTCCGGCACTTTTACCATTGATCATATTGAGCTTAAAGCCAAGAACATCCCTTAGGTTACCATTGAGAATAACCTTCTAGCTTGCACTGGGCGAACTAATGTAGATCTTGCCCTCCTCCTTTGAATAGTTGAAATAAAAAGCTCTTTTTGTACGTGCGGAAATTCTTTTATTGATACTACGACATAAATCATTCATACAGGTGAGTTCCTCGTATGGTAATACAATATATGGATAATCCATCCAATTGATTTTTTGAATTTGTTCTTGATCACCTGGTGGTGGCGGTCAATCATAGGGTCTAATTTTTATTTCATATTTATGATCCTTTCTCAGGATGTCATAGGTATTTTTGAGAATACAGTCGACAAGAGCCACTTCATACTTTCCGTCGTCGAATTTGATGGTGGGGGAGAGTTTCGTCCAAAAATCACTAGTTCTATTCAGATCATTGTAGAGAGGATCAGAAACATTGGACATGAAAGTCACATAGAAATCATTGGGCATTATTAATATCTTCAGCACTGACCCAAGAATCAAAATCTGAGTTGTATCCTAGCAAGCGAACAAGCAACTGTTTCTTGCCATGGCGTGTACGACTCTTTAATATCTTTTCAATTTTATACCTCTCACTAGTGTTTCTAACTTTTTGTATTTCATATTCATAAAAACCAACGAGAATCTCATCATCTTTGGTGTCTCGCAGTCGATAAGTCGTGGGCTTGGTTTCCAGGATTTTGGACACTTTAAAAAGTTCAGTGCTCCATAAATCATTCCCCTTTTCAAAAATATTGGTGGTTCTATTAATTCGAACAGTATCACCAACATTGAATTTCTTCTTTTTTTTCTCTTTTTAACCCTTGGAGTATTGCTTTAGAAAAGCGTCAAATGTATTTTCATTGTAGTGAACATCCCGAGGACTTGAGTTGGACAGAGATCGATGGGGTCGTTGATTATAAATCAACATGATTTTATCTAAATCATGAATAAAAGCCGATGTATTTTTCAAAGTGCAATATCTTGAAATTAATAGACGAATCGTTCTTATTAATCGTTCAGCCAATGCAGCCTTTATCGGACTGTGACTATGATAAAGTGTAGTATTATATTTCAAAAGAACCTTTTGCACATGGGGATTAACAAATTCACTGCCACGATCCGATTGAATTTTTCTATACGAATCCTGTTCTAGAATACTTTCAATTCACCGAGCAACTTCAACACCTCTCTTTGACCGTAGTGGAATGGCATAGGTATAGCGACTAATGACACTGAGTTCCACTAGAATATATTTGTAGGGGTATTATGACGCTGTTGAAGTGCATCTAAAGTTAAAAGATCCATTTGCATTATATGCAGAGGGAAAAAGGTTTTAGTTTGTCGATAGTGTTTACTGCGAAGCCTGTGATCCCGATGTACTCTATAACTCGGTTCACTTTCTAGATACTCGTTTGCATTTGTCAATGTGGTGGTGGTGCCTGGGACCGCTTTGGAAAGCGTTTTGTGGGAACATTAATTTATCGCTTAGCCAATATTTTCATAAACACCTTTCGAAACCTCCTACATTTTGAGTGTAAACAAATAGTGTAATGTCCACCCCCCTTTTGCACACTGGCGGGCGAATCAACTCGTCTTCGATTTTGAATAGCAGCCACAGGTGCTGTAAAATCATTGCTGCTGCTGATAGTATCTTCAAATATTGACTCTTTTTCTTTTTTAAATAACAGTACCGTTGTTGGTGGACTATATTCTCTTAGTTTCTTTATAATTTGCTTATTGCCAATAAGACTTTTGGGGAAGTTTATTGCACACAGAAAGGTGTATAGATTATTGTCAAAGGGTAAGAGTCCTGTGCGATTCGTAACCATATCAAAAATTAAATAAACTAGATTATAACTTTTTCCCTGTCTCATAATTCGTGTCCCGGTGCTCTTGACTTCAACCTGATGTTCATCACCAGTTTCCAGCATGAGATAAGATAATACTCTTTTACTCTGTTCTCGATAGGTCAAAGGCAATAGGTTTCCAATTTTCAATACAATCGAATTCAATTCCTTCTCCTTTGATACTGCTGCAGAATCTTGAGGAGATGTTTCCTGTTTAGAGAGATCTGTGGTGACGGCGATGGTAGGTCTCTCACGATATGGCTTATGTTTGTTCACACGTCGAAATGAATCTTGAAGTGAAAGAAGTGTTTTGTCATCGGCAATATTCTCATCATTAATGAATTTGCTTAGATTGTCTTCGAAATGTTATATGGGCGAGAGGACAAGTTCAAATGGTGTCAATTTATAAGGTTTTGCCTTTCTCACTAGACAAAACTGTTTACAAGTCCTGCAGTTATCGGTAGTAAAAGTGTGAAAAAGCTACCGCCCGCTTGAAGGAGCCGTTTTGTTTTAAAATTTTTTCCCCTTGTTTTTACAAGCCCAGACGCGTACACTGAAACTATGTTGGTTTGTGTTGTGCCTAACACCTTATGAAAGTTGAACATTGCCCTAAGTTGAATTTAAACATAGTTCAGATATTAAATTATTGAAATAATTGTCAACCCCCTGTGTGAGTGTAGACTTCTTAAGCAACGGTGTTGAAGTGCTTAAAACAGAAAACAAATGCCGTTGTTCTTGTAGTTTCTTAAGTGTCATAATGACGACTCATAGTCTTGTCTACTGTTCACCGGAAGATATACTGTAATTTCAGTGTTGAAAATGTCGGTGACTACACGTAGATCCTCGGGCGTGCTCTGGTTAAGATCCAACAAAATGTAACCGTAGGGCTTGATAGTCGCCTGGGTGTACGCTGACAACAGACATTTAGGGGCGCCGGGGTATATCTGCTTATTGAGAGTAATGACTTAGCTAGAATCACGGATGACTCGATAGATAATATGGACGGTGCAATTCAAAGCAAGGGTTAACATACATTTGCTCTGATGAACCAGATTGTGTAGAACTAGGGTAATGGAAATGTGTTCGTGATGGGAGCGAACGGTGAACAATTGTAGCATTTCCTGTGAGAACTGTTCAATAGATTCAGCCAAATCATCAATAATCAACCACGAGTTCGATTCAATACTATTGAAAACATCAAGTCCTCGTATGAATTGTATTGGTATGGTTGTGGCAATAGCTTTTATTTTATCATAGGACTCCTGCCAAATAATATAGCAATAGTAGATTTTTTTCGGCTTTTCAAAAAACATTTTATAGCAATTTTGAATTATTCTAGCTAAAAGTGTTGTTTTCCCCGACATTTACGGACCACACAGAAACGATCTGAAGGGTGTTTTAAATTGATACATGCTGCTGACAACAGTTGGAATGTAACTAACTGTAAATCATATGTGCTCAATGAATATGTAATAATTTACCCCGTGGATCTATCTATTTAAGAACAACAACAAAAAAAACAATATTTCATGCCAGTATTTATTTTGACATTGCATTAAAACAAATATTTGTGCAGACAACATGCACATCAATAAAAATAATAACACTTGTTCAACAAGAACAGATGACAAAATTTCTCCGGTGGCCAAAATGAAAACTCTATTTGTTCAACATGAACAGCATAGGGCAATTATAACACTTTATAAATAAGCACTTATTTTATTTAAAAAAAACACTTTTCTTTACAATACTTTATATAAAATAAAAAAAAAACACTTTTTTGTCCATCATCATCAACACTTTTCTGTACAACACTTTTTTTTTTGTCAACTTAAACACTTTTCTATACAATAACACTTTTTGTACAACAGAAAAAACAGACACACAGGGAACTAGTAGCACAGTTGAACATTATGAATTTAAAGGTGTGTGGGGTCCCCCTCCCCCCCGGGCCGCGGGGCCGAAGGCCGGCCGGCCGCGGGCGGGACCCCCCCCCCCCTGGGCGGCCGCGGGACGGGACCCCCCCCCCGGGGGCCGCGGGGCGAAAAACAAAAGTTGTCATCACTGCTCTGGGGTCGGTTAGTTGAGGTTGAGTTAGTGGTGGTGGTGGTGGTGGTTAGTGCGTGGGATTAGATAAAAAGTTGGTTAGGTTAATTTATGAACAGGTGCAGGGATGGTTAGTTCAGATTAGGTTAATTTACCCAGACCAAGTTGATTGCGATAGTCAATGCATTCAACTTGGTCTGAAATACGATAGTGACCTTGGGGTAGGACAGTCACACCATTCTCGAGCACAGAGACCTTGTCGGATATACATGACATTGCAGTCTTTTCCACTCTCACAGTATAATTTCTATACTGTAGAGAGCGAATTGCAAGCACTTGTGCTCTCGGCACTAGGCTACTCTCTACACAGTCTCTGTACGCACTCATGTTGAAATTGCTCTTTACAAAATGTGTAGGCACCCCTTTCCACGCCTTCTTCTCATCCCCACTATGTGTTTCCACTTACTAGACTTTGGGATCCGGGACCACCCCCCGGGCTATAAACTCACTCCCCGTCTATGATTTTAACATTAATAGTTGGCTGGGGGCTTGACGTTTCACTAGATCGGGTTAGAGATATGGATTCAAGTTGGTAAAATCCATTCACGATCTGATGTGTCCTCCCTTTTGCAAATCGCACAACAACTCTTCAGTCACATTTATCTTTAATCTCAGATAATTTGTATCAACATAATATACTTGTACCTCCCCCTCCCTGGGCCCGGGCACCTTGCACACATTGTAAAAGAGCGACACCATGAGCTTTTTTGACATTTCTAGTACTGAACTGCCGCCTGCGATCTTCTTTTTCAGTACTACATTTCTCTTTCGCCTGTTTAGAAGAACCATGCCGGCCTCTATGCTCGTGAAAGATGTAAAATTGGGGTTGGCAATATTTCGTGCACCCTCTAGAGGGTCAGTCACGACGTTGCAGCGAGATCTGTTTCGTACGCTTTCACACATATTGCCAAACGCTGAATTTAGAATGAGCTTATACATTTCCTTCTCCACCTTTGAATTTGCCCTAGATCGTTTATCTACAAATTTGTCGATAAACGTTTTCAAGTAGGGTCGCTGATTGAACTGCAGGACCCTGTGTATTTTAGTGATCTTGAAACCGTTGCTCACCATCCAGTGCAAAAGCACATGGTGAACAACGATATTCTCTTTAGGGTCCAAATCAGCAATCAATTTCTGTTTAGAGGGAGTCCAGTGCATCCCCTTATCCTCAACCGATGAACGATTGTAGGGTCTCAGCGAGCTCCTGGTCACCGGTCGATTGATACAGGGAAAAACAAAATCTTTGACTGAGTTGTGAAGCGCCAGTGGAATGTGACCATCCACTTCAAATAACCATCTATGCGGCCCGGTTTCCTCAACGATGTTAATGTCGAAGCACTCATAAGGATTATCACGCCCGCAATAGTTTCAACACGGCAAGGCGTAGTGTGACATTGCCGAGGGATACAACGAGTTTATGTCCAAGAACACTGCATTTTACTTTGCACCGGTGCTTTGTCCGCTCGGATCGGTTGATAAGATGCGGTCCCCATGAAAAACATACCCACCCCTCATTGAACGCTCTACAAAAAGGTGCTGATCTACGTCGGTGATTAGGCCTATTTCCTCCCTGCTAATTTTTAAAATTAAATCCATTACTAAATGGGGTGTGGAAAAATAATAACCTATATCTAACACGAACTCTGAATAGATCTGGTCTGTGTTCTTACAGACTATATCCAACAAAGTTAGAACTTCACTGGCCAAGTACAGTCTACAATAATCCCACCCATTTTTACAATCCCCCTTAACCCACACCTTCTTGGCAAACTCAGACTCCGCGGCGGTGCAGTCACTGTTGGTCAGTGAATTGTCAAAAGCTTCAATTGGAGGTAGTTTCTCCTCACTTAAGCTTGCACCAGAACAGTAATAGTCGTATGCATATATACCTTTGCAGGTCAACAGCTCATACATTTCACTGTCTGGAAAGTGCTGTTTAAGCAAGGGAAAGCTATCAAAAGTGTCGCTTTTTTGCACTTTAATCTCCTGACACCCTTTATGGGGGAAAAAACTCTCGGACGATCAACGCATAATTTAAGTCCAGCGCAGATGCCCATTATCACCGGACTGCCAGTTCAGCTCCATACGCACTAGGGTCTCGGCCGATTTTTGTCTTATGCGGTAGGTCAAAGATTTATTTTCACCATGATAATATCCTTCCCCTCCCTCCCTATGCCGACGTGCCCGTGTCGTTCAACTAAATTTTAAGTCATAATAGGAATTATTAAGACATACAGGTATAAAAAACTGTTTGCTCACATTGAAATTAAAATCGTTCTGAGCACCTCCGCTCAACTTCCTACCCCCCGAGGCTCGGTCCGGCCACAACTGGTCATGATCTCTGACGGTCCCCCTCCCCCCCAGTTTCCCTTTAGTCCCCACCTCTTCTCACGCACCAGGACAAACCCCCCCTATTTTTTGATTGTTAATCGCGATACGATCCTCTGCAGACAGCACCATTGGATAATGGGTATTTCTCAAACGAGAAATAGCACCATTAGCCGTGCCAATCAGTTTAGTCAATGCCTTGTCCATGCACTCCGGTCCCTCATCCAATGTTTCAACTATTTCTAACAACCGCATGGTGTTAGAACTATCTCTTTGCGCGTGGGCATAGGACACTGCAATAGTCAGGTGTTCTTTGACTCGGTTTGGATATTTGGGGTCATTCACCCCCACCAGCTTAGCCTCACAGTCCAAAGATATTTTGTTGCACTGGAGAAGGGTATTTTGAAAATTTTTAAAACATAGAATGGCCCTATCCCCTGAAACCGTTTCCACTGTCTGGTAGCCATGCCGTCTACAATGCTTCATATGATCCCGTCGTTTCATATCACTACGGAATTGTGACAAGCACGTTGGACAGTAGAAACGTACCCCTAGATCCCTACCACCCCCCAGAACTCTACTAATGTCAGTGATAGGGTTAAAATGACCGATTGTGTTCGGTTGACTAGGTGGTGTGTAAAGCAACCAAACCCAGTGTTTAACCAAATCAACTGAGGGACCCCTTAGTGGGAAAACCACCCCCTTCTTTTGAAATCGAGTCCCATATTCAAATTCAGATTCATATTTAACCATAGTAACGCCAATATTTAAGAGATCATTATCCCTTTCTAAAACATCAACGGATCTGAGCGTCACTGGGTATTTTCCTTCTAAGCATTAAAAATATAAAACTGAGAAATTGGAGCCCTCCTTCCCGTGTACAGCCCAAATGTCTAAATTCTTCTTGGTAGCGTCCCGAGCTAGAGGCTCGAATGCTGAGATGAGGAAAGCATATCTGAAACACTTTTGACCTGTTTCAAAACAAATCCGCTGGACACCACGACAACCCACTAGATCTGGATTATATTTTAAAACTACTGACCTCTCAGACCCCCCGCCTGCCCCCCCTCTTAAAATAAAATCTTTCTTAATTTTACATATATTTACGCTTAAATTTTCAATAAATAAAACTACTGAGCCACTCCCATTTTCGTTATAGTTCTCAAGATGCGTTATAATTTGATCCACCCAATCCGTGAAATCAACCTCAAAATTTTCTAAATTTGAATAAACCAAACGCATCTCGGAATGTACAAAATGATAATAAACTTCGCTTTTTCCCTTATTCAAATAAAAAACCTTTAAAACAATGGAGACCTTAATTGAATCCCTACCTCCCCACAACTGAATTTGATTCTCCAGAAGTGCACGAATTTTATCTACATAGTTGTGTACAATCTCTACAGGGTCAAAGACAAAATTACCACACAAAAGCGAATTAAAAGGGTCACCAAACATTGCAGTGAAAACAACTATATTATTTAAAATTCTGTTGGACAGCTGAAAGTCTGGGAGAGTTGTGTCCTCCTCCCCCGGTGGGAGAGTTACCCCTCCCCCCACGGGGTCAATCATATCAGGGGAATGCTCCACTTCAGTTGTTGGAAGTGGAGTCGCTAGGATATAGGAGGGTTGAGGGTTACCTGTTAAATACCAGGTGAAATAGTCTAAAATTTGCAATTTGTTTTGACTTATCAAATGTAAGTACCCCAGTTCAACTGTGCTATTATATAAATTAGTTAAAAAATCATCTAGAAACTCATCAATATTATCTGGAATTTGATGTAAATCATCCCATAGTGAATTGTTGGGGAGCTCCACATGTGCATCTTCTTCTCCTTCTCCAACTGAAGAGCAGGGGGGAGATGGGGAGTATGGAACCAGGACAACCTACAAATGAAAAAATAGTTTATTTTCAAAGTGTTCAAATCATCCCTACTGCTTTTAAAATTTGGATTATTATTTCTTAATAAAATTTGGTTAATACAACTTAATATAATATAATATATTACATATAAGGCGACATTTTGATCGTTTTTTTTTAAAATTTTTCAAATTTTTTTTTTTTTTTTTTTTTTTTTTTTTTGGTGCTTCCCGTGGCGCTTCCCTGGCCCGTGGCGCATCTCTGTGGCGCTTTCCCGTGGCAGTGGTGTTTCTTGTGAAGCATCCCAGGCACGTGGCGCATCTCTGTGCTGCTTCCCGTGCACGTGGCATTACTCTCTGACACGTACCCTGGCCCGTGGCGCCTCTCGTCGGCGGGTTCCTATCCCGGGGCACATCTCTGTGGTACTTCCCGGACCCGCATCGCGTCCCGTGAAGATTCTCGGGCCCGTGGTACATCCCTGTGTCTCTTCCCTGACCCGGGGCGCCTCACCTGGCCCATCCCTACCCTTTCCCCCACAGCACTCCCCGGACCCGCGACATATCTTATATTAGTATAAGATATTTACAATCTAAAACATGTCATAGTAGGTTTTGATTTTGTTCAAACAATTCCTCCAAATAAAATTTCATATTAATACTTTTTATCTGCTCTGGGAAAAAAAACATGATTTGAAAAGGATAGCCATCTCCTCTCATGATACACAACTCATTCAGATATAAAGTTTTTTTTTATATTTGTAGAGGCAAGGTGAAGCATTCGTTTATATCGCAATAGAAATTACCAAACCTTACTATGACCAGAATATGGTGACTTTTTTTGGCTTCCCCAATATAATTTAGAATAGGGTGAAAACATTACATAGTATATTTTGATCATGTTAAAACAATTCCTCCAAAAAAAATTTCATATTAATAATTTTTATCGGCTCTGGGAAAAAAACATGATTTGAAAAGGATAGTCATCTCCGCTCATGATATAAAACTCATTCAGATATAAAGTTTTTTATCTTAATATTTGTAGAGGCAAGGCGAACCATTCGTTTATATCGCAATAGAAATTATCAAACCATACTATGACCAGAATATAGTGCCTTTTTTGGCTTCACTAATCTAATTTAGCAAAAGGGCGAATGCATGCACTTGACGTGATTCAAAAGGGGGAACATTATATTTCCTTTGGGGAGAAAAAATCTTTCAATATTCCCACTGAGATATACTTTTACGCAGTGTTCGAAAATGTTGCATGTGGAAAAGGCCTATAATAGTTGGATGAAATTGATAGATATTTCTATATAATATGTAGGAAAAAAACGCATACATTTGCATATCCCGGCTGCAGTATTTGAATGCCCGAAGGTCCAGGCGAAACTTGTTGCACCATCGGTGGCGGGCTTTGTGTAGTCGGGGCAGGTAGTCCATAGAAAGCAGTTGTCCATTTACTCTTTAGTTTTTGTCCTGATTGCAGTGTTGTCTGCACAGATGGTTGCACTTGTTTTGGGGTCGAGCCAACGTACTTAATAATGGATGGTCTTGTCTCGTCCACTCTTGCTTTCTTGGGTGGAGGGGATTGGCATTCTTCACAATTGGCCTTAAAAAGAAGGGAAAAAGTTAGTATTGAAATAATTTGCCCCTTTTTTACAGAAAGAAAGTTAGTATCATCATCCATGTAATTTTGTTTAGACAAAGCATTTATCACTAAGAAAGCACAACGTAAAAAATTTCGTTAAATATACTAATTGCATTCTTTTTTTGAATCTGTGAAAGAAGACTCACTGAGCCGTTCAAAAGCCGGCCTAGATTATATATTTATCACACCCCCCGAAAAAAAGCCCAAGGAAAATAACCCCCACGGAAAATATCCCTGAGAAAAGACATGGGAAAATACCCCCTCCATCTACCGACAGATATGGTAAAAATGCTCTTCAATTTACGCATAATAAAGCAATGTATCTTTTTCTTAAACTCACCCCCTTACTTTTCACGCGAAGAAACAGTTTATTTTCACCTTACAATGATGGCGATAGACTTGAGGCATGGCCCCCTCCCCCTTTCGCCAATGTCCTAAATATGTTGTTAGATCTTAATTTGAAAATAACGAGATTTCACTGGTTCTCCAAAAAGAGATTGTATATGCCTGCGCTTAATAAATTGCAATTGTCTGCATGAAAGCGTTTTAATTTGACATGAGAAACAGTTCCTTTTGACTTTGGCTGCTGCGTTCGTAAACGCACCGGAAAGGGGTGACAGCTAATTATCCTATAATTAAATCGTTGCGAGAATTCTGTAAGTCAAACCATAGCAGACTGTATATTAAGGGAATGACAGAAAGTTGACAGTTGCTTTTAGATAAGATATAGAATTTATCAAAAATAGAATTAAGGTCGTAAACAGAGGGGGAAAGAAGGATGGGGTTTACATAACGAAAAAAGAGCGTCTTTTACACTTTTTATCGAGTATAAACATCATATAGGGACGTTTGTATAGGGGGAGGTGGGGTTTTACCTGAATATAGTAGAGGGTGACCACGGAAAACAATTTTATTTTGAAAATAAAAAATTAAAACAGAATTTACATTGCTAATTGTGGCGATCAAGACTTCAAGTTCATCAATAATTTCATGTGTTCTATCCATTGTGTTCTGGAACTTTCTGATAATTTAATCACATTGCATGCCCTTTATATACGAAATCTCAAGGGTGAAATGTTATGTAACGGGGAAATCATATGTAAGCAGGCCTCTGATTGGCTGAGAAGGAGGATGTATCCGACTCTCTGATTGGCTGAGAAGGACACATGTCATCTAACTGTTTCCTATTCCAGGACACCTTGACCTTCACCCCTCGCATGCACTTGTCCAAAAACAACAATAATAAATAAATCCCTCAGGCCTAAAGATTAAAGAAGCCTTAATGTTTCTTAATTCCCTCTTCGTGAATCAAAAATTTCCCCGCCGATTATGTAAATCAATTTCTCAGGTTAAGCTAACCAAACAACAATGAAGCAATGTTTGTTTCATAATTCCCCCATAGTGAATAAATAATTTACCCTAGTGATTATGTAAATACCAGATTAAAGAAGCCTTAATATTTCTTAAGTCCCTCTTCGTGAATAAATAAGTTCCCCTTCGATTATTTAAATCAAGTTCAAAGGTTATGCTAGCCAAACAACAATGAAGCCCTGTTTGTTTATTAAGTCCCCACGGCGGGTCTCAACACTTTCCCCTCGCGCGTAAGTACCGCCTGTGACCTTAACGCCCCCCTTGTTGCCCCGATCAATAAAATTGTTCCCGGTCGATTTCACTTCGCCGGGGCACCCTTCGCCCCCCCCCGAGGTAGTACACCGAGCCACACCCAATACATCGACCGGGGACCATGAGGGCCTTGATGGCGTACGTAATCTTTCCCCCTAGGGACTCTCTGACCCTATTCTTTCATAATTCCCCACGCTTGTGAATCAATAATTCCCCCATCGATTATGTAAATCACCCCTCATGTCATTCGCACGTGACCAAACAACAACAACAACAGATCGATTGACCTTGACACACCCACATTAGACTCGATCGATAATCCTTGAATAAATTATGTCCCGTCAGCATTAAACTAAATTGTAGATGGCAGCACGGTGTTCGTACGGGGCTGGTACCCCCTCCTCTACTAATATTAGTTATTGGGAAGCATACGGACGTTTTCAGGGGGACTTTTTCTGGTAGTAGGGGGGATGGCTCGGGGGTTATGTAGGAGGATCTTTCCACGGAGCAAGTTTTCATGGGGGAAGGGACATTTCTATGAAGGGGGCGCAGGATTTCCCAGCAATATTAAAAGAAAGATCAGAAATTAAATTAAAAAAAACAAGTTTTTCAACTGAAAGTAAGGAGCAACATCAAAACTTAAAACGAAGAGAAACTATTAAGTATATGATCGGGTTATCCCCCTAGTCAATACCTCGTTCTTTAAGCCAAAGATTTTTTAGTACTTTCATAATAGCTATTTACTCTAATTAAGTGCCTTTGTGACTAAGGAGTCATTTTTAAAGAATTGGAACACAATTCGAACTTAAGCGTTAAGAGTGAGGTTTTGAACCCCCCTAGGGGGCGAACCCCCCTAATATACCTATTAAAAATATATGAATATAGAAGCTCGTTACGTAAGTTATTTCGTTTTAATTATTCATGTACGGTGAGCCAAAATCAAAACCTGCATTAATTCAAAAAATTTCAAAAACTAAGTTCAAAAAAAAGTTTTTTTTTAACTGAAAGTAAGGAGTGACGTAAAGACTTAAAACGAACAGAAATTATTTCGTATATGAAAGGGACTGTCCCATTCTCAACGCCTCGCTCTTTACGCTAAAGTTTGACTTTCTCACAACTCTATTTTTTAAATAATAAAAAACTTCAGCGTAAAGAGCGAGGCGTTGAGGAGGAGACAGCCCCTTTCATGTACGGAATATTTTCTGTTTGTTTTAAGTTTTTACGTCGCTCCTTACTTTCAGTTCAAAAAACTTGTTTTTTTATTTAATAGATCAAAAGGGGCGTTGGCGCAAAACCCATATCACAAAAGAAAGCCCTTTAGATCACAAAATCTAAAGGCCCTTTAGATCACAAAATCTAAAGGCCCTTTAGATCACAAAATCTAAAGGCCCTTTAGATCACAAAAGAAGAAAGAGAGAAATCGCAAGGCATAAGGATTTTTGCTACAATGAACGGCGAGAATCCTAATCCCTGTCATCTAGAAAAGTTGTTGAATTTTGGAATAAATGTACTCGATTTGTACCAGTTCGGCAAAATTGTACTGAATATCCTATTAAAAGAAAAGTTTCTAGAAATGCCCAGGACTAGGGAAAATGTATTGAATCTGGTGCAAAAGTATCACCCATCGCAAACTGGTTCTAGGTCATTTCTTTTATAGGCCACAAACTGCCCTACTGCCTCGTTCCCCTGGAAAGGTCACCCCTGGAAGTTTCCAGCTCCACGGAAAATTATTCCCATGGAAAATCCTCCCACCTAAATTTCACCCCCCCCCCAAAAATGTCTGTATACATATCAATAACAAATAATATACATAAGCAAAGGGGACATTTCATGACTTACAAACTTTTCCCCAGTGGCTGTGGAGGGTTATGTTATGCCTAAGGGTATAGTTACTGGGTTTTACAACTATGCTGAACAAAATGGGTATCTCAATATTTTGATCGGACGATTTTGAGGGAAAAAGGGGAGTCGTGAAGGGGGCTTGTTACCCTCCAATCTTTTTGGCTACTTAAAAAGGACACTAGAACTTTTTATTGCCTTTTGAATGAGCCCTGTCCCAATATTTTAGAAGTATTGGTTCGATGCAATAAACTCCGGGAAAAAATAATAAAAAATTAACAGACATCTGTGAGTTTTCTTCTGTGCAAAAATAGAAATTCCACATTTTTGCAGACGGGAGCTTGACAATTCTAGGATAGGGTTCTTCGATACGCTGAATCGGATGATGTGGTTTTCATCAATATTCCTTGACTTTTAGGGGTTGTTTCCTCACTTTTTCGAAAATCAAATTTTCTCAAGCTCTTAGCTTTTGATGGGTAACACTAAACTTTATGAACCTTATACATTTGGAATTACCATAAAAGGACAACTCTTTTGATGCATCTATGGATATCAAAATTCCGTTTTTAAGAGTTTCGGTTACTATTGAGCCGCGTCGTTCCTTATTTACAGTTCATCATCACGAATTGTTTGATTATTATAATCATAATCAACTTAAATTCAATATTTTAGACGGGAACACTCTAACATTCGATAGGGCATCAAATGTTATGTCATCAAACACTATTTAATCACATTGGTCCTTAGGCTTTACCGAAAGCTTTTAACAAAATTAAGAAAGGGCTCGTATATGTCAAATAAGTGTTGTGTATTAATAGAAGATTCAGAACATCCAATTTCATGTTAATTTTTTATCACTTAATAGCTAAACATAAGGCTTTTAATTAAATTAGCAAAAGGGTGGATGTTTAACGAGGTTTTCATTTAAGAAATAGATAGAGTTGCTATCAACTGAAACAAAGCTTAAGTATCTACACATGGGACCTGGAGCCTTTTTTTACTCTCAGATAATCGAGTAATCAAACATCTAGAAAATCTTCATCCGCTTTTCGGAGCGTCCATGCTTCAGAGCCATATTTGACCACTGTCATCACTGTAGCGTCTAATATTCTAATCTTTGTTTGCAGACTAATATTCCTATTCTTCCAGACTTTTTTTAACTGTGAAAAAACACCCTGAGCCTTGGCTATTCTATTTTTAACATCTTCACTGCTCCCACCATCTTTACTAATAATACTACCAAGGTAAGTGAAGCTGCCCACCTGAAAACTTGTTTTTTTTTATTTAATTTCTGCTCTCTTTTTTTTAATAATGCTGGAAAATCCGGCTTCACAGGCGGCTTCACAGCAATTTCCCTTTCCCCATGAAAACTTTCTCCATGGAAAGATCCTCCCACATAAACTCCGACCCCCCCCCCACCCCCAACAACAAAAAAAAAAACAACCCTGAAAACGTCTGTATAGTTCCCAATATCCAATACTATATGTAAACATTGGGTAAAGTTCATATATTTAAACCTTCCCCCCGGGGACTTTGGGGGAATAAGTCATCCTAAAAGACATATTTATCATATCTTCGACCATGCTCAGCAAAATGGCTATCTCAAAATTTTGATCTGGTGACTTTGAGAAAAAACATATCGTGGGAGGTGCCTAGTTGCCCTCCATTTTGTTTGGTCACTTAAAAAGGGCACTAGAACTTTTAATTTCCGTTAGAATGAGCCCTCCCACGACATAACTAGGACTATTGGGCCGATACCATCACCCATGGGAAAAAAAAAACAAATAAACACGCATCCGTAATCTTTCTTCTAGCAAAAAATGCAAAATTCCACATTGTTGTACATAGGAGCTTGAATCTCTACAGTAAAGTTCTCTGATACGCTGAATCTGATGGTGTGATTTTCATTAAGGTTCTGTAACTTTTAGGGGGTCCTTCTCCATTTTTCGAAAATCAGCAAAATTTTCTCAGGCGCGTTACTTTTGATGGGTAAGACTAAACTTGATGAAACTTGTATATTTGAAATCAGCATTAGAATTTTATTCTTTTGATGTATCTATTGGTATCAAATTTCCGTTTTCTAGAGTTTCGGTTGCCATTGCGCCGGGTCGCTCCTTACTTACAGTTCGTTACCACGAATTTTTGATATACATTCTTAGTTGTATGGCTCTGGTAATCACTCGTCATACCTATCTAATAGAAGGGGAGTTAGGAGGGGAGACTCTTCTTGAGATTATTCGGAAGGTAAGTAGTCTAACAACACTAGAAGGCACGAAGACAATTTCTACTGGCTAAAATAGTCGTTTAGTTCCAAGATATAGTTGTTTTCTAAAAAGTAGAGACTATTTTGACATAAAAAAAAGAATTTTTTACTTTTTTTAGCTGACCTATGTTGAGCATACCGTTAAACTAAATTGTAAATCAACAACAACAAAAATGCTTTGAAAAAAGGAGCCTACCTAAATCCAGAAAATGTATTATTAAATCAAAATAAAAGTTTATATTACAATTCTCATACAATAAAAATATGATTGGCTTAATTTTCTTTTCCAGTTCTGATAGGTAGATCTGCATCGTGATTTTTAATCCTTATTAAACCAATGTTTAAAGCCCCTTGTTACATCAGTTCCCCATGCTGTTTCAGCTGAAATCACCCCCCGAAGACAGGGGCGTCAATTGATGAAAACGTAGAAGGGGCAGAGATGTATCTAGTATTTTTATACGGGAGGGGGGGGGGACAAGAAGCTATTTAACTCGAGTTTATATTTGTCAGTTGTTGTTTGTTTGTTTTTTTCGTTTTTTTAGCCTACATTTTAAAGACCAATATACGAGTTGGAGAAATTTTTTAGATTTTTTAGGAAATACTTTTTACCTGCACTTTCCGACTAAATTATAATTTTGATACAGACTTAGGGCAGAGGAGAAGGTTAAAGTTTGGTAAACTCCCCTGTGGGGTTGGGATGCGTCCCTGTGGGGGTTGGTATGGATTCACTTAAAGTTTTTTAATTGCTGTTCAAAAAAAGGTATTTCCAAAATCAGACAATTTTTTTCTATTTTGTTATCAATCAATATTAAAAAAAAAGTATTCTTCAAAATCCAGGATGCGGTGGCCTCACCTCCCCACACCTATCGCCTTCCTAGCCCGAATAGCGTCTTTAATCTCTTGCCAGATGATTTTTCACAATTTTAAAGAGTAAAAAGGTAATTACCAGACCCAGGGACTTACTGGCGTTATTGCTGGCGTCACGAATCGGTCTAAATGCATGATTCTTAATTTTGAAGCCTTTTAGAAACAGTTCATTCATTTCGGAGAGTAATTTAAAGGCAATAATCTGGGACGGTATTTGAAAAGCACGCACTTACACGGAATCAATTTTAGAAAAAAACAAAGTTTTTCTAATGGAAATTAAGAGCGAAGTTGAAACCTAAGACAAACAATAATAACTGCTTCTCAGTTGATGCAACGTTTATAAGCAAAACTGGTTCAATTAAACTAACTCGTGCTATTTCTCTGTATTTAAAGAATTCTGAAAGACTAGTGCTTTACTGAAAACATAAAACGAAAAAAAAAACAGGTTTAGGAGCAAAAAAGTTTTAAAGTAGCCTGAAGAAAATTGTTGACTAATTTAAATGGCTCTCAAATGGCTCTCAAGTACGCTCAATTTTACTTGAAACGCTTATTTTTCAGAATTCTATGAATATAGTAGAGTATCGCGTATTGGCTCAGAGTATTGAGCCCGTCTTGCAGATGTGAGTGGAACAAACTCCAAAGCCAGGATTTTCATGCATTTTAATTTTAAGTTCGCTCTGTACTTCCATCAGAAAAACTTTTTTGGTTTTTTGAATATATCTTTGTTCGTTTTTAGGTTTGAAAAACCTGCAGAAGAAACCTTGAAAAAAAAGATTTTTGTCTAGCTTAGGTGAAGGAACTAAAGAAGTTAACATCTCATCAGATATATGTATATATATATATATATATATATATATATATATATATATATATATATATATATATATATATATATATTATATATATATATAATGTTTAAGAGGTAATTACTTGGCAAAAAAAAAAAAAAAAAAAAAAAAAAAAAAAAAAAAAAAAAAAAATGTCGTCCTAATCCAGCAATTGAGACAAATGTGCACTTGAACGAGGCTTTTACCTTACCCATCTATCCAACTACCTAGGACCAAACAGTATACCCGAACCGTGAACCAAATAGAAAAGTCCAAATCCATGCAAAGTTGTCATCAATAAATGTAAGTCGTTGTAAATTTACCAGCAAAAGCACCTTAAATCTAGAAAAATATTTGCAAGTAAAACCTTCCATTTAGGGCTCATCAGAAGAAATGCCACCTCCCTTAACAGGTTTCAAGGCTTTACATTATTTACCCGGCACGGCGGAGCCTCTCCCGTAAGATCTTTATGGTAACCCTATGTCAGCTAAAACTTGTGAAATACATGCATACTAGTCAAGCTATTAAAAATTACATACAAAAAGTGTTTCAATATTTCCATAATAAAATCCCAGAGGTCACTGAAAGAGACCATTCTGGAATAAATAAAGACATGTCCAGATGTATCTTTTATTGGTATCTGGAACCAATTACCAATTTAAAGATCCTCATGCTTGTTTGAAAACCCCCTACAAACTCAAACTTCCAAAAAAAGAGAAGCGCAAGAGCAATTATATTAAAATATCATTCAGTATTTCTTTATAATTTTTTGTATATTTACTTAAAAGTTCATGATACATAAAGCTAAATTTTTTGAATTGCCAACTAATTTTTCTGGCTGAAAAACCTCTTAAGATCAGTTTTTCGCTCAGCTTTTTACATCTATTTTTAAAATCTGTGTAATTACTGCATATTTTTGCATACCTAAATAATTGGGAATAATAAGCCGAATAAGTAATATTTGAATGTATATTACTTTCAAGAAATGGAAAATTAATTGCTTCAAAATTAAAATCATCCGTTTTATTATATAATTTAAAAACTAATTTATTATTACTTGAAATATTAATATTTAAATCTAAGAAACGGTCGGAGTGTCCCATCCCATAGCTAGGCTCAAGAATTAGCTCTTGTGGATAAATATTTTTTGAAATCTCAATAAACTCTGCACAATTTATTACCAAGAGATCGTCCAGATATCTTTTATTATTTGAAAGGTTATATTTTAAATTGCTTGGGCTGTTTTTATTTATCATGTATTCATATTCTAATTGACTTAAAAACAGGTCTGCTATGAATGGACTCGCATTCCCAGCCATAGGAATACCTACAGTTTGTTTATATAAATTCCCATTGAATCTTATAAATGTATTAAATAAAACAAATTCCAATAAATTGCATACCATATCCAAGCTATAACATCTTGAATTAATAGTACTTCTAAAGAAATTCGTCCATCGGGCTTTTTTATTAAAAGTATCAATTTTCAAAAATACGATATTAGACAAAAGAAAGGATTTCTTTATCACCATTTTAAATTTTTCGAATACTAAATTTATTGACAAATTTGTATACAAATTAGTAAAATCAAATTAATCGACTCTTTTAGCTGAAACATTCGCCAAAGAATCTATCACTTGTAACGAGTTATTAACACTCCAATATGGGTTAAAGCTAGAAAATTTTTTAATTCCGGAGCAATATGCTTTAAATTTATTTCTAATTTCTCCTAAAATTAAAGATAGATCAGTAGCCGCAATTCTGGTTGGACACCTTGCTGCCCCAGCAATAAAACGTGGTTTTGGTGGATTTTTATGAAATTTTATCGTCCAATATAAGAAAGGAAACTGTTTATCATTATCATTTATTTTAATATTGAAATTTTTCAAAATTCTTTCTTCTATATTTTCAATTAAACTGTTCTCCTCCATATGGGCCTTTTTGTATGTATTTGTTGTTTGTAACTCTTTTGATAAAATATCACAATAGAGTTTCTGACAAATTATGGCAAAATTATTGCTAGCTTTATCAACTGGTACAATTATAAATTCATTATGCATATCAGCATTGCTTGTTTCATATTGGCATTATAAAATATTGAATTTTTCACAGAATCTGTTGGATTAATTCTATACATGCTATTTCTTACACTAGTCAAAATCAAATTTATCCAATTCTGAAATCTATCTTTAGTAATTTTCTCCTTCTTGCACCAATTATCAATAAATAAGTTTAAATCGTTCTTTAATCCCCTAAGAATATCTGCTGGCCTTATGCGGTAAGATATATATATATATATATATATATATATATATATATATATATATATATATATATATATATATATATATATATATATATATATATATATATATATATATATATATATATATATATATATATATATATATATATATATATATATATATATATATATATATATATATATATTATATATATATATATATATAACTGAAATCATGAAATACCATGATCCAGCATTCATTTAGTTTGACTTGTGAAATAAATATCCTGTAGAATTTGTCGAGAAGTTAATTATTTATGGATTTTGCTGAGAAGTTCACTGGCAATTGCTGTTAGCCGTGGTATTATTAACGGCGGCTTAGCTAACTGCGCGCTTTGAGTCAGCAAGGATAAAATAATTGACTCTTAACGCCTTTCAGGTACGCCTTTCTATTTTAAGTAGCTAGTAATTACCACCAAGATGACGGAATCAACACAAGTCCAGCTACAGATATAAAGAAATTAAGTGAGATGTCAATAGAGCATAAAAACTTGATCCCCTATGCGAAATGATAGAAAAATTATCAAATTTTCTTCAATTTCGGAATCAAACAGTTCGTGTTAACGAACTGTCAGTAAGGAGCGACCCGGCTCAATGGTAACCGAAACTCTAGAAAGCTGAATTTTGATACCGATAGATACATCAAACGAATTAAATTTTAATGCTGATTTCAAATATACAAGTTTCATCAAGTTTAGTCCTATCCATCAAAAGTTACGCGGCTGAGAAAATTTGAATGATTTTCGAAAAAAGGGGGGAAAGACTCTCTAAAAACTATAGCACCTTAATAAAAATCACACGATCAGATTCAACGTATCAGAGAGACCTACTGTAGAGGTTTCAAGCTCCTATCTACAAAAATGTGGAATTTTGCATTTTTTGCCAGAACAAAGATCACGGATGCGTGTTTATTTGGTTTTTTTTCCAGGGGTGATCTAATCGACCCAATTGTCCTAGAATATCTTGGGAGGGCTCATTGGAACTAAAATTAAAAGTTCTAGTGCTCTCTTTAAGTGACAAAAAAATGGAGGGCATCTAGGGCCCCTCCCACGCTCATGTTTTCCCCAAAGTCACCCGATCAAAATTTTGAGATTGGCATTTTTTCAGCATGGTCGAAAATATGATAACTATGTCTTTCAGGATTATTTACTCCCCCTAAGTCCCCGGGGGTGGGCTGAAATTTATGAACTTTACCCAATGTTAACTTATAGTATTGGTTATTGGGAAGTATACAGACGTTTTCAGTAGGATTTTTTCTGGTGGGGGGAGGGGGGTCGGAGGGAGTAATGTGGAGGGATCTTTTCATGGAAGAAGTTTTCATGGGGGAAGGGACATTGCTATCAAGGGGCGCCGGATTTCCCAGCATTATTTAAAAAAAGATCAGAAATTAAATATAAAAAAAACATGTTTTTCAACTGAAAGTAAGGAGCAACATCAAAACTTAAGACGAACAGAAATTATTGAGCATATGATTTGGTTCGCCCCCTAGTCAATACCTCACTCTTTAAGCCAAAGATTTTTTTTAGTACTTTCATAAGAGCTATTTATTCTAATTAACAGCTTTTGTGATTAAGGGGTCATTTTCAAAGAAGTGTAACAAAATTAGAATTTTAGTGTAAAGAGCAAGGTATTAACTAAGGGGCGAACCCCCTAATATACGTATTAAAAATATATGAATATAGAAGTTCGTTACGTAAGTTAATTCGTAAGTTACGTATATTTATTACTAATAAAAACATTCGTAAATAAAATTAAACAAGTTTCGAGAAAGCCATTTAACCAAATAAAAGTAAAATTAATATGCAATTTTTTTTTATTATTCATGTACGGTGAGCCAAAATCAAAACCTCCATTAATTCAAAAACGTTCAAAAATTAAATAAAGAAAAAGTTTTTTTTAACTGAAAGTAAGGAGCGACGTTAAAACTTAAAACGAACAGAAATTATTCCGTATTATGAAAGGGGCTGTCTCCTCTTCAACGCCTCGCTCTTTACGCTAAAGTTTGACTTTCTCACGAATCTATTTTTTTAAATTATAAAAAACTTTAGCGTAAAGAGCGAGGCGTTGAGGAGGAGACAGCCCCTTTCATATACGGAATAATTTCTGTTCGTTTTAAGTTTTAACGTCGCTCCTTACTTTCAGTTAAAAAAATTGTTTTTTTTTAGTTTAATTTTTCTGAATAAGAAGTGGAAAAAAAATATCGGAAAATACAGAGGCGGAAGTTCGTTAGCTGAAAATGGAAGTTACAAAGAATAAAAAGATAATGGATTGAATACTGGCGGATCAAAAAAGGTATAACATGATGCTCTACGATTTTGACCCAAAAATAAGGAGTTCTAGTCTAAAAGAGGACATTCTAAAAGAGGGAAGAGTTAATTAGGGTTTTCAGGCTATTACAATTTTGCCTGGTTCACAGGCGCTATCATATCCCCCCAAGTAGGGTGCTCCTGAGAAAAAAACAGGGCTTTCACTATCTGGCGAGGCGCAAATGATTGTTAATCCTGAATCGCCTCCCTTACTCGAGCATTTTTTTTCGCGCCTTTATCCTGCTCTAAAGGGTTAATGTTCTTACCATTTCTTTTGCCCTGTCTCTCACCCTGCTGAGCTAAATCCACCACATAGGCTACTCTTGACTAACAGGGATATGTTACTGCCTACCAACAAAAGCAGCCCGGCCCCACTTTTCTACACTAAATACAGAAGCAGCGCTTCCAAAACTCTGACAACTAGCAGCAGAATTTACCGTTCCGCTTCTCTCACACAAAAAAAATCTGGTTTCTCTGATTTAC